>NC_038046.1:45219951-45383605 GCF_002211085.1 Panicum hallii | reverse complement strand
CTGTAGTCAGATATGTGGAGCTGTAGGTGGGCTTGAACAAGGAAGTACTAGCACCACGTTAGTCACAAAGGCAAGCTGAATAATCGTTCAACAGTGGTACTGTGCCGGTCCTAGTCTAGACCGTGCTAGAGACGCGAGCCTGGACCAAAAAGGAAGTCACAAAGCACCACTCCGAACAGAAGGGAAAAACAAACACAATGAATTAGCCCCTTGCTTCTTTTTTTTTTCTTTTTTAACAATGATCCTTTTTTTCTTATTTTTTTTTCTTTTTTTATTTTTTTTCAGGGAAACCTCAAAAACAGATGCTATGAACAAAGGAGTACAAGTGAGCAAGTCACCACACACGCTTTTTCCAGAAAGAGTAGGGGTATACAGGTAATTAAAAGATACTCTCTCGCTCTCTCTCTCTCTGGAGTAGGCCGAGACTTAAATATATGTGTGAAGTGTTATTGCTTCTGGTGCACAGTTCGGACTCAGATGCAACCAGCACCGAATTCAACTCAGACTTGATAACAAAGAGGCACTCAGATTCGGCAACCACAAGATGAATAGGCTACCCGAATTCAAAATCGGTCTCGGCCAACACGCGCTTAACCGATTCCAAGTCGAACTTGACAACCAAAGTGGTTTCTGATTCGGCCAAAACAGTGATGAAAAAGGTAACGTACGTGACCAAACGTGACAAGAACTCGAAACTCTAAAGGACTACAACTAAGACCAGCAACTCGACACAACCGATGCAACCGAAAACTCAACAAGCCCTAACTAAGCAGTAACCAGTAAAGGCTCAAAAGGGTCTATAGGATGCGGTGGGGGAAAACAATTCTACTATTTTTGGCTTTTTCTGGGACTGTAGGAAAATAAAAATAGCGAAGGATTGGAAGTCTCTCACCGAACAACCTTGCTCTGATTACCAACTGATGTGAACCCGTTAGGGTTTGTTCCTGATCTTTCGATGAGAGGCGTGGAATAACTTGATTGATAGAGGAGACGACGTTCACGGCCCGACTACAGCCTTCCAAGGATGCTGCGCCTTAGCAACCGATACACCACCTCCTTTGGTTGCCGCGATCTTGTGGAGCGCGACACCCGCCACTAGGGCACTTGTCCTGCAAGCAATCGAAGAACTAGCAAGAACAAGTAGAACAAGTACTGAAAATTACGAGATGTAATTGAAGGTCTCAAACCGAATCTCAATTATGGAGGGGTTCCGAAAACAAGTGGACGGGCGGCTTGGATCAGCACGCGCGTCTACAAGGAAGTAGCAAAAGCTAAACTTGCATCTAACAAAACCCGAGTGTTCTTGACGGCGGCTAAAGGTTATAAAGAAGTGGGAGAACGACCACAAGGGTGCTGGGGTCGTATTCCAACCCTAGGACTCATCCGTCTTGGACTCTACTTGATACACGGCCGTTGGGCCAAATTAGGGTGACGCAGCACCGTGGCTGAAAAGGACTCTGTAGTAATCTAGGATTGCGGTTGATTCCGAATAGATATTGAGGTGATTCCGGATCCTTTGGAAAGTAGATTTGATAAGCTTTCCAGAAAGTACTTGACCGACCAAAACGGAGTCCGGATGAAGTCGTGGCGGCTGTTACAAGTCGTGTCTGTCCTGCAGTCCGAATCCAGCCTGCGCGATGCCTCTTCCCTTTTAATCCAATCCATGGTTCCTGAGTAAAACAAGAGTGCACGTGTCTCCATTCTCTAAATATGATGAACCTGAGCTTAAGAGTGAACTTACTTGATGGGTAAGCCGACGAGCACGAGCGCGAGTAATAGGTCCAAGAGGTGTTGTTGAAGTAGATACTAGTGTAGGTGTGGATGTATCGTTAGTGGCGATGTCCTCATCAATATGAGTATCTGGTCTTGTCGTTTGGTCTTACCAATGCACCAGCATACTTCATGTATCTCATGAACTCTGTCTTCATGCAAGAACTTGAAAAAATTCGTAGTGGTTTTTATTGATGACATCCTGATCTATTCCAAAAATCCGGAAAATCATGCGAACCATCTCCATGTTGTTCTTCAGAGGTTAAGAGACCACCACTTGTACGCCAAATTCTCCAAATGCGAGTTTTGGCTGGATATCGTTAAATTTCTGGGTCATACTATCTCTAGTGACGGTATATCTGTTGATCCCAGTAAAGTCCAAGAAGTGCTAGACTGGAAACCTCCGACGTCAGTTCATCAAATCCGTAGTTTCCTTGGTCTAGCTGTCTATTATCGACGTTTCATTCCTGATTTCTCAAGAATAGCCAAGCCCATGACTGAACGACTAAAGAAAGGAGTTAAATTCTCCTGAGATCAGAAATGTGAAGATGCATTTCACACCCTCAGATCACATCTTACTACTGCTCCAGTTCTGGCTCAACTAGATGTTTCCAAACCTTTTGACATCTATTGTGATGCTTCGGGAATCGGACTTGGTTGTGTGCTTATGCAAGACAACCGAGTGATTGCTTATGCATCGCGAGCACTCAGGACTCATGAACAGAACTATCCTACTCACGATCTTGAACTCGCAGCTATTATCCATGCACTTAAAATTTGGAGACATCATCTGATGGGTACAAAGTGTCATCTCTATACTGACCATAAAAGCCTCAAGTACATCTTCACGCAAGCAAATCTAAATATGAGGCAAAGATGCTGGCTAGAGCTTATCAAAGACTATGATCTAGAAGTGCACTATCATCCAGGCAAGGCCAACGTCGTTGAGGATGCACTTAGCCGCCAGGCGCATTGCTCTTGCTTATCTGTTAAAGCTTTCAATGATTCTCTTTGTTGGGAGATGAGAAAGCTCCATCTAGAGGTCATTCCCCAAGGTAGCTTGAACCATCTCTCAGTTGAAGCTACACTTAAGGATAACATCATCCTGGCACAACAGCATGACAAAGGAATCAGAATCATCAAGCAGAAGTTAGCACAAGGAGAAGGAAAGTACAAGTGCTTTCGAGTAGATCACGAAGGGGTTCTATGGTTCAACGAACGTATCGTTGTACCCAAGGACCACAACTTCGTAAGCAAATTTTGGACGAGGCCCATCTATCCAAATTCTCTATGCACCCTGGCAGTACCAAGATGTACCAAGATTTGAAACATACCTTTTGGTGGACTCGTATGAAGCGAGAAATTGCAAAGTATATCTCGGAGTGTGATATTTGCCAAAGAGTTAAGGCCAGTCACCTCAAAACTGCTAGTATTCTTCAACCTTTACCCATTCCCTCTTGGAAGTGGGAGGATATCAGCATGGATTTTATCGTTGGCTTACCCAACATCTCTCCAAGGCATGACTCTATTTGGGTAATCGCTGATCGGTTAACCAAAACTGCCCATTTCCTTCCAGTGCATACTACTTACAATGCTAAAAAGTATGCTGAGATCTATTTAGATCAAATCTTTCATCTCCATGGAGGGCCTAAGATGATTATTTTTGATCGTGGAGCACAATTCATCGCTCGATTCTGGGAGCAACTTCAATATGCTCTTGGAACTAAGCTAATCCGAAGCTCCGCATATCATCCTCAGACAGATGGACAAACAAAAAGGGTAAATCAGATTCTAGAAGATATGCTTAGAGCCTGCGTACTTCGATATGACCAGAATTGGGATAAATGCTTGTCGCTGGCAGAATTTTTCTACAACAATAGTTATCAGACAAGTCTCAAGATGGCCCCGTTCGAAGCATTATACTGTCGCCGATGCCGAACTCCTTTGAGTTGGTCACAAACCGGTGTGCGTAAAATCTTTGGACCCGACGTTGTCACTGAAGCAGAGGAAAAAGTAAAGACTATTCAGAATAATTTAAAAGCAGCCCAATCTCGACAGAAAAGCTACGCTAACATCCGAAGGAGACCATTACAATTCCAGGTTGGAAACTTTATATATCTTCGAGTATCTCCTACTCGAGGTATTCAATGGTTTGGTATAAGAGGGAAGCTTGCTCCTCGATATACTTGACCCTTTGAAATCATCAAAGTTTGTGGACCCGTAGCTTATCGTCTTCAACTTCCTGCTCAACTAGCAGCTATTCATGATATCTTCCATGTGTCTCAACTTAGGAAGTGTGTCAAAGTTCCTACAGAGATCATCGATCCCCAAGCCATCGAAATCGAATCTGATCTAACCTATACCGAACATCCAATCAGAGTGCTAGACACCAAAGAGAGAAGTACTAGAAGAGAGACCATCAAAATGTTCAAAATTCAGTGGGATCATCATACTGAAGAAGAAGCAACTTGGGAAACCGAATCATACCTCTAACGAAACTTTCCAAACTTCCTTCAAGCCAACTCCCAAATCTGATCGTCCAATTCCATTCTGTTCCGGAATCTCGGGACAAGATTCTTTTTAGGGGGGAAGGCTGTGATATTCAGGTACTTAGGATTAAAACACACTAGATTCTAGTATAAAGTGTGTATGTTTGATTTTATGTATGTGTGCTAAAACTTTAATGCAAAGGCAAAAGGATCTTTTAGTAATTTTGGGAAAAATTTAGGTCCCTAGGTGCAAAATGGGAGAGAATGGGAGGTAAAATCAACACATATGAAGGTTATTTTGCAAAAAGTCAAGAACTTACTTTTAAACCACAAATAGAGGTGAAACTACCCAAAGGATGCAAGTGTAGTGTAGATTTTAAATAGGATTTCTTTAAAGTTTAAAACTTTGCCAAGTTTTAAGTTAAATTCAAATCTTTAGCTTTTTTGCAACTGAACCTTAAAGCAAAGTTGTAGATCTTACTAAATCCTACACTTTTGCTTTTGGGCATATTTTTATTTGAGCTATGCTTTGAAAGTTAACTAGGCATTGCAGTGGAGTCTCTGCACTTTTGACAAATTGCAGCCAGGTCCTTCTTCGTCTAACTCCAATCCCCCTCTCTCTGTTTTTTTCTCTGCCCGATCCCGCCGCCCTCGCCGGCCATGTGCTGAGCACCAGCTGCCCCTGCGCTGCTTCCCTCTGCGCCACATGCCGTCCCAACACCCGCGCCGCCGCTCCCACCCCGCGCTGGCCCTCGCCTCACCGCTCCACGTCGCGCCGCCGCCGCCCGAGCCTCCACGCGTGCCGCCGGCTTGCCAGCAGCAACTCTCACCCGCCGTGCCTCTTTCTCGACTTGAAGTACGTCCTTGTGCTCCCCACGAACTCACTCTTGCGTTCGCACACGTGCATTTCCACTGCCTTTCGCTTTCCCGAGCACCCCACGTCGCCGGAGCCCTGCCGCAGCCCCGGCTTCCCATCGACAGCCACCTCCACCGCCTCCCACCCCCGATCCAGTGCTCTAGTAGCACTGCCGCGACCCACTGAAGCTCACAAGCCCGCCCAATTTCGTTCTCACACGCGAGATCGCCTGGACCACTACGCCGGTGAGCTCGAGCTTCCGCCGCCGCTCGGCCTCGCCGTCGTCCCGACAATCTACTGCCTCTTAGCCCCAGCCAAGTGTACCATCAGCACCACATCATCGCGTGGAAGCTCTTTGGCCACTTCCCTGCTGCCCTCCGGCACTCTGGCCACTGGAATGCCGACGCCGTCCCTCGGAGCTCCGCCGCCCGTCTCTGTTCGCCGTCGACCCGCCGCCTTGGCCCTTCTCTTCCCCAACACTGGCCACCCCCATGACCGCCGTGAGCTCCTGAACCTTTCCCCTCACTTCCCCCTCGCCGTCGATGAGCCCCCTCGCCGGAATTTGATCGGCACTGATCGGCTTTCCTGTGTAGCCCGGCCAAGGACCCAATTACAAGGATTTGAATCTTTCCAGGGGCCTTTCTGTAGAAAATCAGTACCCCCTCTCTAATTCAAATCGGCCAACTTGTAAAATCTATAGGAATTTGTAGAAAAATCCAAAAATTACCAAACCAGTTTTGTTTTGTTCCAGAAGATTAGCTCTACAACTTTTGTTACTAAAGTGAAGTACGAAACAAAATATTTTTAGAGTTATTTTAAAGATTAGAGAAAGGGTATCTTGAGTATAACTTATGCATATTAGCTCTATTATTGGTGAATTCTGGTGAGTAGCCTGTTTAGGGTATGAGTGAGCTTGTGTAAAAATTTCACCTGCAGTAATGAACTGTAGCTTGAATTAATTTAAACTTATACAAATCAAGGTTGAATTGGTTAAAATTTATTCAAGCATATTTCTAAGGTTTTCATGCTTAGATATTGTTACCATGTGATGTTCTGCAATAGGGTAGTCCATAGTAAATATTTTCGGAATTTACAACACTGTTTTGCTTAAGGTTTGCGTTTAAACTTGAAATTTGAACTTAATTAAAACACTTTAGTTTCTATTTTCAGAAAATTGTGAAAAGTTCATAGTAAACTCATTTATTAGGAATAAGCTTACTCACAAAAATACAAGGCCATAGCCTTTGTGAATTTCAAAATAAAAATCAAACTTGTTAACTTAATTCAATTAATTCCACTAATTGAATTAAGATAACAATAGTAGGTTTACATTTAAACCTCTTGCTTTATGAAATTGTGTGAATCAATTTATTAGATTGCAAATTTATCGTGAAGTAAAACTCTTAACTCAAGAACCATCTAAGTTGCATTATTGCATATCATGTAGAGTCAGCGACACTCGACGACGAAGACTACGAGTTAGTCCCGGAAACCGAGCCAGGGATTTCTAAAGATCCTACGAACGTCGCCGAGGTTATAACTAAAGCCCCGAACCAAAGTTCGGAAGTCTTTGACATCACTGACCCCAGGCCCGCTCAAGAAGGCAAGCCCCGATGCATAACCCAATACATTAAATTACTACACTTATACAATTTTATACTTATGTATTTATATTATGCATTACGTCTAGGAGTTGAAATGGAACCGTAGATGCATGAATCCTAGTAACCTATGTATTGAGCCTGAGTCCATATCGAATAGATGCTCTGCTAATTGGACCGGCAGAAGTCGAGTGATTTCCTATCACTCACGCGATATAGGAGTTGAATGTTTACGATTCTACAATCACTATAAGGATGATGAACGGGGTCATGTGCAGTACCATTACTTGAAAGGTTACCCCGTCTGTATTGATAAAAGTTGCTAAGGTCGCAGTGTGTGGTAGTTGTGGTTAAGCATTTGAAAGTACTAGCCACAGGCCATGAAATATGGTAAGCGGTAAGCCTAGTAACTAATTGGCCCGAGTAGTGGACATACCTCCCACCACTCGTAATTTTGTTTTTCACACGCACCGACGTGCGGGAGTATGATCCGCGCAGCGGACAGGAGTACGGTCATGTAGTCGCGCTACAAACGTATGTCCTGCACATTGGATGTGCATATGGTACTACAGTCGCTTGTGGTGGCCCTGATCCATGAGTCGGAATGAACGGCAAACGGTTGCTTCGGAATGATCTTTGGATGTTCCAAGCGTGTGAGTTAGGTTTACCCTTGCAAGGTTACGAAACTCGATTCGGAATCGTCCATTTCTCGTGGAGATTGAGACTGTTTATTCCTTCTGCCACATAGAGTAAGAACAGTAACTCTTGTTGGAATAATCTGGATGGATGCTAATCTCTACCTTGTTTGTCTAGAATAGGTGCTTACCTAGAATGGTTAATGCAACTAGAAGCTGAAAGCTAACACATGAAAGTTAGATCATACTCTTTGTTGCTTTTCAGCTGAAATTAAACCCAGAACCATTACAAGCCATCATAAGTCTAGTTACATGGCTAAGTATACCATGACACGGGTAAGTCTTGCTGAGTATTAGCATACTCAGTCTTGCTAGTCTATTTTACAGGTATGACCGGTGTGAACCAAATGGATAGTCCAGCCTGGCCATTTTCTGTTCCGTTTGGCTGGTCCGTGGAGTGGGATCTGTCCCCGGCTGGCAATGACCCTCCGGAATGATGCCATGTTTAGGGCGAAGCCTGTTGCCAACTTTTGTGACGTGTAGTCGTGATGTTTATAACTCTCTCTTCCGCTGTGACTCTGGGCAAGATGTTTAGCTTGTGATTTTTAAATGATACTTGTATAAGTTTACTATAAGTTTGGAAACGGTTTGTAATAATGTTAATATTCTATGAATTAAAAGTTGGTGAGCTATTGTGCGATTGTAAACTCGCCTTCGTGCGAGGTAAACCTGCTTCGATCCTGTTGAACTGTGGTTGCATCGGGCGGAGACCCGACAGACTAATGGATTGTTCCATTTGAAGTGCGTTGAGTTAGTATCGGCTGTATAGCGATGACTTGCACACTTGAGCCGGAATAATTCAGGCGGATCTGCCACATGCAGGTTGTTTTGTGACAACGGTCTGATGATCACCTCCACTCCAGAGGGCCGTTTCGTGCATTAGAAGGGCATGAAACTCTCTGATCTACTCGAGGATGAAGACCGACTTGTGGCACACCTTGAGCCCTTGCCTTTTCAGGAGTGCAGGCCATTAGCCACCGTGGCAGAGGAGTCAACCGAGCTAGTCGAAGCGAGCTCTGATGAGCTCATCTCACACCAGGTGCTGATGGCGGAGGAGGGTGAGGATGATGGCAACTTGCCCATCATCGAACTTGTTGAGATATCTGAAGATGAGGCCACAGCCAACACCGGTGATGAAAACGACACCGATCATGAGGCACGGAGGGCCAAGAACAGAGCTCGCGCAGTCCAGCGAAGGAGGGTCAACGAGCGCATGCGATCTATGCATCGTGAGCTATATGCTGAATTCGCCGCCGTAAGTGAGCGGGGCTTCAGAACTCTTGTGGCCAACATCGCCAGGGTTACCGCTATACTCGAGCGCAGTAACGATCCAAACCTGCGTCAAGCATTTCGCTACGTGCAGAGTGCATGGATTCAGCTCGATCAACAAAACCCAGCATCTACCATCAGAGAAGAACGCGTGGGTGAAAGCTGCAGCCAGGCTCACAGTCGAACGGCAGGCGGCCATCCTCAACCTCAGCGTAGCAACAACAACAACAATGCTCGCGGGAGTCAGGCCACTGGCTGGAGGCAGCAGCCACCTCCATGAGGCAACCCGCGAGAGGCCAATCATCGGAATCCTCCAGAAGACCTGCACCAGCGAATTAACGAAGGACGCGATGTGCGATCCATAATTGATTCCAAGCGCAGAGAGCGCGAAGTAGCTGAGACAGAGGGTACTGACTGCAGTGATCGTTTTCCAGCACTCACTGCATGGTTTAGCAGCTACAAGTATCCTGAGGGCTTCAAGCCGATTGGGATCACCAAGTATGATGGCTACGTAGCAAGCTCCTCAGCAATGGCTACGTTGCTACTCCACCACCATTGAAGTCGCAGGAGGCTCCAACATCACCAAGGTTGTCTACTTCCTGATGGCTTTGGATCCTGCGCCGCTCACGTGGTTGGAGAGCCTCAGCAACAACTCGATTGACTCCTGGGAGCGGCTCAAGAAAGTCTTCATCGACAACTTCCAGGGGGTGATCACCCGTGCAGGTACTCGTCACGATCTTGCTCAATGTAAACAGGGACGTAACAAGCTCCTACGGTCCTATACACGCTGTTTCTTCAACATGCACGCCACCATTGCGAATATCTCAGAGGAAGACATCATCGACTGCTTCTACAACAGCATCACCAACCTAGGCATCTACAGAGACTGAAAACTGTTGCAGGGCTTCGTGACATGATGCACGACTGGTCTGAACAGGAGGAAAAGATGTGCGAGCGGTTCCAAAGAAGCAATGACAGCAACCTGAGGCGCACAAATGACAGTCGTACCGATAAGAGCCAGCGGGACTACTCGGATCCATCCTGAAAGCACAAGCCAGATGACCTCGTCGTGGCTGTGGATCGTCCTTCGTGAGGCAGGAAGACTACGACGCAGGAGGAGTTCGAAAAGCTCCTGCAGAAGAAATGCCCAATGCATCCAGGTGCCAATCATGCGGCAATTGATTGCTACCACCTCCGGAGGACATTCAGCAATCCCGGTGGTGGCAAAAAGAACAAGCCAGCGAACAAAGAACCCAAAGAGGATGACCAAGGGGACAAATCGCACAGCACGAAGTTCCAAGATGCCTCGAAAACCATCAACGTCATCTTCGGGGGAGATGCGAACTTCAGTTCCAGGCGGGAACAGAAACTGCTCCTCCGAGAGATCATGTCTGTCGAGCCGCGGTACCATGACCACTCCATTGGTCGAAGGTCCCCATCTCGTTCTCACGCAACGATAAGTGGACAAGCTTCTCGGAGCCCGGCAAGTTCCCCCTGGTCCTGGACCCAGTGGTGGCAGAAGTCAGGCTAACCAAAGTACTCATCGACGGCGGAAGTGGTCTAAACCTCATCTTCGCCAGTACTTTGAGAAAGATGGGCCTGGATTAACGGACATGCTTGTTCCAAGCAAGTCTCCTTTCTACGGCATTATCCCAGGTAATGCAGTGCACCCACTTGGCACGGTGGTTCTTCCGGTTACCTTTGGCACGAGGGAGAACTACCGCACCGAGTTTATTAATTTTGAAGTTGCCAACTTCGAATCTTCTTATCATGCCATACTAGGCAGACCGGCACTGGCCAAATTCATGGCAGTGCCGCATTATGTTTATTTGCTTCTCAAGATGCCAGGACGAAGTAGAGTACTCACTCTCCGGGGCGACTTGAAGAAGTCGTATGACTGCAACCAGGAGATGATCCAGTATGCTTCAACTGCGCGTGTGCCAGATGCTTCTAGGGAAGCACTCGTGGCCGCGCAACAACTCTCCCAAGCTGGGTTGGAAATCCTACTAGAAAGGCCAGCAAGTCAAGCATCCAGTCGACCAGTGACGTGGCCCTCAAGACAATCCAGCTCCAGGAGGGTGACTCATCCAAGACCGCCATTATCGGTGCAGGCTTAGATGAGAAATAGGAATTTGCGCTCGTCAGTTTTCTTCAGGCTAACCGAGACATATTCGCGTGGAAACCAGCGGATATGTCAGGGGTGTCCAGGGAACTAATCGAGCATAGTCTAAATGTAGACCCACAGGCTGTGCCTAAAAAGCAACGCCTTCGAAGGTTTGCTCACGACAAACGTGAGGCAATCAAATGGGAAATAGCTAAACTCCTAGCGGCTGGCTTTATTAAAGAAGTAATCCATCTAGAGTGGGTAGCTAACCCTATCCTTGTAAGGAAAAAGAATAATGAATGGAAAATGTGCGTTGACTACACCGATGTCAACAAGCATTGCCCAAAGGATCACTTTGGGCTACGGCGCATTGATCAAGTTGTCGACTCGATGGTGGGTTGTGTACTCCTCTGCTTCCTTGATTGCTATTCGGGGTATCACCAAATCGTGCTCAAGGAGGAAGATCAAATAAAAACCGCGTTGATCACCCTGTTCGGGACATACACCTACAAAACTATGTCTTTCGGGTTGAAAAATGCAGGAGCAACCTATCAACATGCAATTCAGATGTGCTTCGTTGATCAGCTACATCGGAATGTTGAGGACTACATGGATGATGTGGTCATCAAGATCAGGAATCCCGATGACCTGATTGCAAACTTGGAAGAGATGTTCAGCAGCTTACGCAGGTTTCGGTGGAAGCTCAACCCAACTAAATGCATCTTCGGAGTACCATCAGGGAAATTGCTCGGGTTCATCGTCAGTAACCAGGGAATTGAAGCCAATCTGTGAAGATTACGGCCATCACTGACATGAGGGCTCTGGCCACAATCAAAGGTGTGTAGAAGCTAACAGGATGTATGGCAGCCCTAAACAGGTTCATCTCCCGACTCGGGGAGAGAGGACTACCCTTCTTCAAGCTCCTGAAGCGCCAAGACAAATTCCAGTGGATGGAGGAGGCCGAACGGGCTCTGCAAGACTTGAAACAACACCTTCAGTCACCTCCAGTCCTTACAGCACCACTGCCGGAAGAAGATCTACTACTCTACATTGCGGCGACAACTCATGTTGTCAGCAGTGCCATTGTAGTCGAGCGCAGCGAGGAGGGCCATGCGTTTGGAGTGCAGAGGCCTGTGTACTTTGTCAGCAAGGTACTCTCTGAATCCAAGGTACGATACCCGGTAGTTCAGAAACTTTTATATGCAATTCTGATTACATCGAGAAAGTTGCACCATTACTTCGACGAGTACAAGATCACTGTGATTATGGATTTCCCATTGGCAGATATTCTTCACAATCAAGATGCCATAGGGTGTATATCAAAGTGGGCAGTGGAATTGGGGGCTTTGTCAATCGACTTCAAGCCATGCACTGCAATCAAGTCTCAAGCTCTAGTCGATTTTATGGCTGAGTGGAGAGAGAATCAAATTCCAACCCCAGTCGACAAGCCAGAGCACTGGACCATGTATTTTGATGGGTCTCTTCAGCTCGACGGCGGCGGTGCTGGAGTCTTATTTATTTCTCCGAGAGGCGAACAATTGAAGTATGTCCTCCAGATCCTTTGGGAGGTATCCAATAATAAAGCCGAGTATGAAGCCTTGCTTCATGGGCTACGTTTGGTGATATCACTAGGCATCAAGCGACTACTTGTATATGGCGATTCACTTCTGGTCATTCAGCAAGTCAACAAAGAGTGGGGCTGCAACAAGGAGACAATGGATGCCTATGTACAAGAAGTGCACAAGCTGGAAAATAAGTTTTCCGGCCTGGAGGTTCATCATGTGATACGGGAACATAATGTTGGCGCAGACATACTATCCAAGCTAGGATCCACCCGTGCACAGGTTCCAGCGGGAGTTTTCATCCAGGAGCTAAAGCAGTCATCCATCAAGTCCCCACCTCAGATAACCACTGATGCTGGCCTTCAACAGCCCGATCGGGAGGTTATGATGCTTGGTGAGGACTGGAGAGAGGCTTATATCGACTTCATCCGGGACCAACAACTGCCAGCGGGGATGGACGCAAGAAGCGCAGTGGCAGCTCGTGTCATGCACAGAAGTAAAGGTTTTGTCCTAGTTGACAATAAACTCTACCGATGTGGCGCACGATCAGGGTTGCTCATGAAGTGCGTCACGGGAGAAGATGGCTACGACATACTTGTGGCAGAACCGCCTGAATTATTCCGGCTCAAGTGCGCTAGTCATTGCTATGCAGCCGATACTAACCCAACGCACTTCAAACGGAACAACCCATTGGTCTGTCGGGTCTCCGCCCGATGCAACCACGGTTCAACAGGATCGAAGCAGGTTTACCTCGCACGATGGCGAGTTTACAACCACAGTACAGCTCATCCACTTTTAATTTACAGATATGCAAATATCATTACAAACATTGTTCAAAACTTAAAGTAAAACTTATACAAACAGTGTTTAAACCGACAAGCTTAACTGCTTGTCCATGCTCACAGCGGAAGGGAAATAAACACGTGACTACATACGTCACAGAGGTTGACACCATGCTCAGCCCAATGCCTGGTGTCACTCCGGAGGGTCACTGCCAGCCGGGGATGGATCCCACTCCACGGACCAGCCATGCGGAACAGAAGTTGGCCACGCAGAACTATTTGCGGGGTTCTCGAAGGTTATACCTGAAAATGTTACTAGCAAGACTGAGTATTCGAATACTCAGCAAGGCTTACCCGGGGTTGGGTATACTTTAGCCCGTAACTAGACTCATGAAGGCATTGTAAAGGTCCTGGGTTTATTTTTAGCTGAAAAGCAACAAAGAGTGTGATCTACTTTCAAATTTTAGCTTTCATGTTCTAGTAATCATCCATTCTAGGTTAGCACCTACACTAAGCAAGCAAGGTAGAGATTATCATTCACCATGATTATTTCATTTATGGATTCACTTCTTACTCTATGTGGCAGAAGGAATAAGCAGTCTCAATTTCCACGAGAGACGGACGATTCTGAATCGAATTTCAAACCTTGCAAGGGTAAACATAACTCACACGCTTGGAACATCCAAAAATCATTCCAAAGCAACCGTTTCCCTCATATTCCAGGTTATGGATCAGGGCCACCACAAGCGACTGCAGGACCATACGCACACCAATTGTGCAGGACATACGTCTGTAGCGCGACTACATGATCGTACTCCTGTCTGCCTTGCAGAACGCACTCCCACACGTTGGTGCATGTAAACATAAAATAAATGTCGAGTGGTGGAGACATGTCCATTTGCCGGGCCATTCAGGTACTAGGCTTACCGCTTTACCATATTTCACGGCATGTGGCTAGTACTTTCAAACGCTTAGCCACCACTACCACACACAGTGACCTTAACAACTTTCATCAAAACAGACAGGGTAAAACTCCAGGTCATGACATCGTACACGACCCTGTCCATCATCCTTATAGTGATTGCAAGATAGTAAACATGCAACTCCTATGTCGCGCGAGTGACAGGAAATCACCCGACTTCTACCGGTCCTATTAGCAGAGCATCTACTCGATAAGGACTCAGGTACAATACATTGGTTCCTAGGATTCAATGCATCTAGGGTTCCATTTCATCTCCTAGACTTAATGCAAGATATAATATATAAGTATAATATTGCATAATGTAGTAATTTGAAATACTGGGTTATGCATCGGGGCTTGCCTTCTTGAGTGGGGGTGGGGGCAGGGATATCAGAGACTTTCGAACTTTGGTTCGGGGCTTCAGTTAGATCCTCAGCAACGTTTATCAGGTCTTCGGAAAACCCTTGGTCTTGTCCTAAGACCAACTCGTAGTCTCCGTCGTCGAGCGTTGTTGATTCTACATGATATGCAACAATTTAATTGAGATGGTGCTTGAGTTAAAGATTTTATTTCACGATAAAGTTGCAATCCAACAATTAACACACATGAACTCATGAAACAAGGGGGTTTAGCCTTGAATTATCATTTATAATTAAGTTATGATTATAGTATTAGATTTACTGAAAATAGGAATTAAGACATTTGAATTTGAATTCAAATTTCCAAGTTTAAATTCAAAACTTAGGTAAATAGAATTATAAATTCTTGAAAACTTAATTATAGACTAATTATCAACACATTAGATATGACAAAAAGATCTAATTAATTAAGCTTAAGGAACATGTTTAATTAATTTCAAATCCTCTCAAATTTGAATGACCCAAATCCAAAAGAATTTAAACTACAAAATAGTGCTAAGTTTGAAATTTTTACACAAGCTCACACATGGCCTATAGAAATTACATGCCAAAAATCACAAGAAACAAAGCTAATAAGTAGAAGTTATGTACAAAATACCTTTTAACCTTAAGTTTAAAATAGATTCAAAAATATTTAGTTTCAAACTAAACTTCATAAATAAAAGTTGTAGGGTTTGAAATCTAGTTTCCAAAAAAATTAGTTTGGCAATTTTTGGATTTTTCTACAATTTTCTACAAATTTTACAAGGCAGCAGCAGTATTCACATGAAATAACAAACCACAAGGGGGGGGGGGGTCTCGGTAATTTTGCGCCTGGGTCCCTGGAACACTAAAAACCCTTGCACTTATGCCCCTGCCAGGCCCTGACGGCGGCCGGCCGATCGGCCCCGGCGCGTTCTCGCCGACGGCGAGGTTATCGGCGGGGAGGGGCTGACCGGGCAGGATCTACGGGACCCAGGGAGCTGTTTGGGAGGGGAGGTGCACGACCGGAGACGGTGGAACACGATCGGCGACGGGGAGGTGCGGCGGCCGTGTCGGGTCACCGGCGTTCCCGGCAAAGGGCCGGTGAACATGAGCAAGCAAGGCGCGCACAAGCACCGGTGAGCTGCGGGGAGTCGACCTGAGTACCTGGATGGGCTGGAGGTCAAGCGGAAGGGGCTGTCGATGGTGAGGTCGAGCTCGGGTGGCTCCAGTGAGAGGCGGCCCGGGATGGGAGCAATTCCGGCGAAGGATGGCCGGGGGCTGAACCCGATCAGGTCGGGGAGCTAGGGGAGAAGGTGGGGAAGCGTTGGGCCGTGGGATTTGAGCGGGGTGGCGTGGTCGAGGGGAATTCCGGCGAAGGAGTGCGGCGGTGGCTCGGTGTCGCGAGGAGGAAGAAGAGGGAACAGGCGAGGGGAAGGGGTTTGGATCAGCTTTATAGCAGCGCATTGCTTCGTAGAGGAGGGGGAGAGGAGAGGTGGTCACGGGATTGGGCTCAAGACGGTGGACGGCGCCGGCAATGCCCTCGGATGCATGGCAACTGCTCGGCTCCGACGGCCCGACATGGCACAGCGAGGGGAGGACAGCGGAGGCGGCGTGGCGGTGGGAGGAGGGGTGGGGCGACGCGTGGAAGAGCGGTGCAGAGCGGCAGGAGCTCGGGAAGCGGCCGGTGGCGGCGGGTCACGCGCGCGCGCAGAGGCAGAGGAGATCGGGGACTCGAGGAAGACGATGGAGGACTCGGTTGCAAAAAGCAGAAAATACAGGGACCTTACTGTAAAGCATAAATAACTTTCACACCAGTGCTCAAATGGAGATGGGCCCAAAAGCAAAAGTGTATGGTTTTTCAAAATTTACAACTTTCCTTTAAGGTTCATCCACGGAAGAGCTAAGGAGTTGGAGTTAAAATAAATTTTAGCAAAGATTCTAAACTTTATACAAACCCTATTTAAAAACTACACCACAAATATATCCAAAGGGTAGTTTCACCTACTTTTGCGATTTAAACACAAGTTTTTAACTTTTGCAGAACAACCCTCATACTTTTGAATTCTACCCTCCATGTTCACCCATTTAGCACAAAAGGACTCTAATTTAAATATAATTATATAAGTAACCCTTTTCCCTTAGTACTTAAATTTTTAAACACACTTTTACCACATTTTGCATATAACATTACACTAAAGTTTAGGATGTGACCACACTAATTACCTGAGTGTCACAATACTGCGGGAGATTCATGAGGGCGTTTGCGGTAACCACGTAGCTTCAAGAATGCTGGTGGGGAAAGCATACAGAGCTGGTTTCTGGTGGCCCACTGCAGTGTCCGATGCTGAGGACTTCATGCGGAGATGCCAAAACTGTCAATTCTTTGGCAAGCAATCTCACGTCCCAGCTCACAATCTTATCACGATACCGCCATCCTGGCCGTTTGCTTGCTGGAGCCTTGATATGATTGGGCCTTTGACAACGGCGCCAGGTGGTTTCACCCATGTATTGGTGGCTATCGACAAGTTTACCAAGTGGATCGAGTACAACCGATAGCCAAGCTCACACCAGATAGAGTCGTTGATTTCAGCTCTGACATCTTGCATCGCTTCGGCTTCCCGAACACCATCATCACGGACCTGGGATCAAATTTCACGGCCAACCAGTTCTGGGAGTTCTGTGAAAATGCATGCATCGAGGTCAAATATGTCTCTGTTGCACACCCAAGGGCTAATGGTCAAGTCGAGAGGGCGAACGGCATGATAGTTGAGGGCCTCAAGAAAAGACTCTATGACAAAAACAGCAGGAAAGGAGGAAAGTGGATACACGAGTTGCCACATGTCATCTGGGGGCTCAGGACTTAGCCGTCCAAAGCCACAGCACAAACACCTTTCTTCCTTGTCTACGGCTCTGAAGCTATCTTACCGGTCGACATCATGTGGAAATCCCCAAGGGTTGAAATGTACAATGAAGGTGAGGCGGACGAAGCAAGGCAGTTAGAGCTTGACTCTGTCCAAGAGGCTCGCTGCACCGCTCTTGTCCAGTCAGCACGATACCTGCAGGGGATCCGGTGATATCACGACCGCAACGTGAGAGAACAGTCGTTCAGTATAGGCGATTTGGTCCTACGCGCATCCAAGATGAGTCCGGCTTACACAAGCTCAACTCGAGATGGGAAGGACCGTTCGTCGTCAAGCAGATTACAAAACCGAGGTCTTATCAACTACAATACCCTGAGGGCCAAGACATCCCAAATTCCTGGAATGTTCAGAACCTGTGCAAGTTTTACCCATAAAGACGACGTGCAGGGACAGCCATTCTCCGAGCATCTAGATTTTTTTTTCTTCTGAATTCAATTTGGAGGCTATGTGCCACAGAATCCGAAATGTAAATTTTCTGTTAAGATACGAAGGCTATAGCCACGTTCATGTTTTATATGAATCTACTTCTTGCCATGAGCTTTGATGGTCGTTAAATTCGGAGGCTACAACCATGTTCATGTTCTATATGACTCGAGTTCTTGCCATGAGCTTTGATAGTCGTTGCGATGACGATCACATTTTTCCTAACAGGTCAGTTCCGTTCGATCGGATTATATCTGACTTGTTGGATGGGCTCACATGAGGAGCTATTTCAACTACACCTAGAGTCGTTGCACTCGGGGTAGTTTCAACTTCTTGCCAAGAGCATGACAGTCATTGCGATGATGCTCGCGTTCTTTCGTAACTGGTTAGATCCACTCGATCGGGTCATATCTAACTTGTTGACGGGTTCCTATGAGGAGCTACTTCGATTACTTCCAGGGTCGTTGAACTCGGGGTAGTGTCTACTACTTAGCCTATGAACATGGATGAAAATCCAGAAGTCACAAGGCAAATACAAGTGGAGACATCAATGACAGATATATACAAGGAGAAGAGTACTTGTTTTTACAATATCTCTATCCTATATTACACTTTCCACTATTTTTTTCCGCTACAGGTCGGGCTTTTAGGAGGTACTCACTGAATTGCTCTTCGGAGCACTCTGCAGCCACACCCTATGCGAATAGTTCTAGTTGAGCCTCAGGCCAAAAGGATTTTAAAAACTAAGCGCATGGCTGACACACATGATGGGGGCTTCGGTGAGGAAGCTGAGGACTTTCTGCGGTGCTTCGAGGAGTCGGTCCAGCAGGGATTGCCCGTCTGCTTCGTCGCCTTCTTGTGGATCCACCATGTCCACAAGCTGTTGGGCGGCCCTCTTAAGGTCCTCCAGCTCCTTCTGGCGCTGCTCTAGCTCCTTTTGGTGTTGCTCCTTTTCTTCGCCCAGCATCTTCATCTGCTGAAGGCAGTCGATGAACTATTGTTCGGTGTCGGTGATCACCTTCTGCAGCCTCTCAACGCCATTTGTACGGTGATACAGCATATTCTTCACGTCAGTAAGCAACTCTTCTTTGCATGTTAAGATTTTTCAAAGCTCTGCGGTGAAGATAGTTTTCAGCACTCAATTCAAATTGTTAAGAGAAAGTACTCGAGGGAAGAAAGGGCTTGCCTTGGTGCGCCTTTTTCTGCTCTTTGAGTTGTTCCTGAAGCTTGAGTTGGCCTTCTCAAGGTTCTAGAGATTGTTCTTGAGAAGCCATGTTTCTCGCGTCCGCTCCAGCTTTAGCTTGTCGAGCTCTCTTTGAAGATATATGTTTTTATTCTTCCCTTCTGATATGCGTTGATCCTTTGCTCGGAGTTCCTGGAGGCCACTCATGACTGCTTTCAGCTTTTTGGATTTCTGTTGTGAGAGTTTGGCCACATCCTGCATAAGGGGAGGGACTAAGACAAACGACTCGACAAAGTATAATGGCAGAAGAGTAATTTTGCCTTACCACGGTATATTGGTACATTTCCTTGGAGATCTTCTGGAAGTATCGCATGTTGTTGACCGTTAGGAGTGGATCATCCACTAGATCTGTGGTGATGATGTTCTGGTATCCACTCCCGGACACCAGCAGATCTTCAGGGTTTCTTGAGGTACCCGTAGCTTCTTCAGTTGGTGGTTGTGGGGTATCTGCAAGTCAAGACGCATTCAGTACATGATGTTTGTGGTCTAAGCAGTTAGCCATGGAAGGTTAGACACTTACTTGTGCCATCTCCAGGAGTGGCATCAGTGGCCTCGACTTGTTCTTCACCACCGGCACTGGCTTCGGGTTGCTAGGGCTCGGGGGGTGGTGGGTCGGGCAGTGTCATATCCTCCTCGGGGGCTGGTGGCTCGGGGGCTGGAGTAGCCGAGATAGGATTTGGCTTAAACCCCAGGGCAGTCGCCGACCTAATGAAGCAAAATCAGTTGTATCATTAAACAAGTCGACAAGAATAGAATATGCATTAAGACAAAGGATCTGCACTTACATCGAAGATTTCTTCATGGTAGCTTTCTTTAGTCTCAGAGCCCGTGGTTTTTTAACCACGGTACTCATTGCTGGTGGCAGGTTCACACCAGCTGATTGTGAGGTGCCCGCAACAGCAATGGTCACCATCATTGCTGAGGCAGTCGAAGGGTCCATCCCAGCAGTTTCTGCGGCGCCACCTGCTGGAACATCATCCCCGGCGAATTCGGTTCCGGTCACCTTTTGGCGCTTGGGGTCGGGTAGAGAAGCCGAGGAACTGCAAAATAGACAATGCCAGCATGCAACAACTTTGATATGTGACAAATTTATAAGATAGCAACTTCATACCTGGGGGGTTCGACTACATGCGCTTTACGTTTGCACACTACCCGACGACCCCGAGGGACCACTGGTAAGGCTTCGGCCAACTCCACAGATGATCCGGGGGAGTTGTCCTTCTTCGCCTTCCCTTCGGTTCCCCTTTCCACCGGGGGGCTCCCGCTTTCGGTTGTTTCGCCGCCGGGCAGAGCCTTGGCTGCTTGAGCTTTTTACGCTTCAGCCGTGGCACTGGGAAGAAGGTGGTCCGGTCAGGGGATATCGGGTTGTGGTGCATAGCTCCAGTACAACTCCGTGTGTCCCTGCAGAGGATTTTCCGTTAGCGGTTGCAGAACAGCAGAACTTATTCCAAAAGTAGTCGAATACTTACCGGTTTTGGAGGATTTTGCGCAGAAAACAACTTTGGGATGTAGGAAACTGCGTTCACGTCCAGCAGCACTCACTTGACCCGGATGAGCGCGGCGTCGTCAGTCAGCTCCTCTGCGCACATCCGAGATGGATCTTCAGCGCCTATGTACTCGAAGCCTAGTGTATGGCGTTGTTGGATTGGCTGGATCCGGCGTTTGAAGAAGGAAAACATCACGAACGAGCCGGTCACTCCTATTTCCTTATGGGCTGTTATGATGACTAGCAACTCGTCGACTTGATCCATGTCCCCTCTGGAGAGTTCGGTGTTCCACTCTGGCCTCACGACAGGGGGTTTTCTGGATCTTTCAGGAAGTTGGGGGACATGGTTTCCGATGTAGAACCAATGGTTTTTCCATCCAGGGATGTTGGAGGGGAATTTGTGGGAAAGGTATCTATCGCCAGCTTGTTGTCTAAGCCGGATGCCGGTGCCCCCTACAACGGATGGATTTTTGGAGGTGGGTTGCGGCTTTACCCAGAAAAGAAAGCGGAAAAGATCCCAGTGGGGTTCAATTCTAAGAAAAGCTTCACAAAAATGGATGAAGATAGCAATGTGGCAGATTGAATTTTGGTTGAGGTGATGGAGCTCAAGCCCATAGAAGTAAAGAAGGCCCCGAAAGAAAGAGCAAGAGGGAAGAGCCAAACCCCGTTCAGAAAAATGGTAAAATGAGATGATTTCGTCCACATTTTTCATAGGAAGAGGTTCGCGAAAAGAGGGGCGCTAGTTGACAAGACTTTTCTCCTGAAGCAAACCTTAGGAAACAAGATTCAGGAGTTCGTTGTTGGAGCACTTACTATAAGTCCACTCACCAGATGGCGGCTGCGACTCCTTCCCCTTCCCATCCTTCTCGCTGGATCTCTTGGGCGCCATATCCAGATCCATTTGCCACGAGTAGCTTGGGGGCTGTGGAGAAAGGGGCGAAGAGATTTGGCTAGTTTGGGGCTTCTCAAAGGGGATGAAGGCGAAGCGCGGATCTGATTGGGGATTCAGAAATTTCTTGGCAGATTCAAGATTGGAAGCACGGATTTTACCTTAAGTTACCGCGGGGTTAAATAACCAGCGGCCACATACAGGTTTACTGTTCTGAAGTTGAAGAGTCACCTCAGGGAATATTCGGAAGATGAGGGGTCATTTGGTGGATTTTTTAGATAAATTATTCGATTAATCATTTTTTCAGGGTTAATTGTCCCGAAAAAAGGGGTTTTTCGAATTCCAGATCTAACTTCCATCATCTGTACCATCACACCAATTATTTAACATCGAAACATTTTTTCACTGCATGCCACGACCATGGGATCCTTATTTCCAAACTTGAGAGATTTGGATTTAAGGCTCGGGGGCTGCGGGATACATGGCATCGACTACTTATTTTTCGAATTTATTCAAAAAGTAAGAAAGGAAGATTCAAGACTAATGTGACCCTCAACCTGATTCTTCGATTCAACCTAAGGCTCGGGGGTACTCCATATGGAGTGCGATTTTTCAATCGCACACCATACCAAAGGAGTAATTTGGGGCATGAGCACCTCATAGCTTCGATGCAGCCAAGAAAGTACTCGAAGAAGAACTTCAAGATGGAGCTTCAAAAGAAGCTGAAGAATGCTTCGAAAGTACTCGAGGAGCTTGCAATACTCAGTTATGAAGAGCTCAGGGCTTGTCAGACCCGAGACTACGGGACTGTATACATAACGTAGTTCATACAGGATTAGGGAATAGGACGTGTCCTATACCTTATCTATGTTGTACTCTACTCGCATGCGAAGTAGGTCTAGCTGGTACAGAAGGAAACTACTCGAGTTGTACTTGAGTATGATTCCAAGGCTAGTGTCGGACTAGAATTCATGTAATCGTATCCTCCCGGATATATAAGGGCGGGCAAGGACCCCCTCAAAACATAACATCAACACCCAAGGCAATACAAAACCACCATACAGGACGTAGGGTACTACGCAAATCACGGCCCAAACCTGTCTAAACCTTGTGTTCCTTGCACCTTCGAGTTCCTGATCTCGGCGTCACCCTACCTAAAACTTACCACCTCGGGTATACCCCTCGGTGGGCAGACGGTAAAACACCGACAAGTTTCTCACTCTTTCATCTCCCCTATCACTCGCTGTGGTTCTCTCTGGCGATCGCACCCGTGCACCTCTTCTCTCCTCCCTCGCCGGCGGCCTCGGTGACCTAGGCGGCATGATTTGTGTTGCCTCAGTGACCAAGGCGAAGGTTCCTAGGTATTTTGCAGTCAGGGTGGGCGGAGATCAGGGGGTTTTGTGGTGCGGATTGTTTAGGGTTTGCTCTGTTTCATGCTCTCCAGCGCCTCATTGCTGATTCCTTCGGTACCCTTGCGATTTCCCCTCCCCCCAATGTCAACATTCTAACCCTACACTCTATGGATTGTGATTTTATTTGATTTTTTGCATGCAGGTGTTCCTGGTGGATTTGGAGAGTGTTACAAGTAATTCAGAAGCACTACAAACAGATTTGTAAGTGTTATTCTGTGTGTTGTGGTTTTTGTATTCAGTCATTGTTGTCCTTGTGTCAGTCATTCCTATTTTATCATGAAATTATGGCAGGATTAATATGTTTGATTTCAAATATGTGAATGTTTCATGTGATTTGGTGTGCTCAGTCATTGTACTTGTTCAGCCATTCTAATTTGTAGTCAGCCATTCTAATTTGTAGTCAGTTGTAGATCATTGTAGTTTGTTTAGAGTTGAGGATTAGCTGCATCTCGTCGTGCCCCAGATGGTTTGGATCATCCCGTGTCGTGTACAGCCATGTAGTAGTGACAACTAAAGGAAACATCATGATGTATCAGCAGTCGGCAGTTACCTTGCAGGATACCCTTGGTTAATCATCACAATTCATTATGTTAATAATCATTTATGTGTTGTGTCATTGCCAGTTTCTTGTGCTCGGTTTGCTGGCTTATTTTGGGCTTTACTTGTACGGTTGTACCAGCAGTTGCCAATGGTTGATTGGTTACACCTCACAGAGAAGTGCACGTACGGTAAATAATGCTGCTAGATAATGTAGAGATTCGTAGTTTATGCTAAAGATTTGAAGACGGGTGAATTACATTTCGCCAGGAACTCATTTATCAAGCCCAAAGCTGCATGAACGTGCTTTGCCTTATATAACAGGGTTAGAGCATCTCCAACAGATTACCTATCTCTCATGTTCTATATATTTTCTCTCTTCATAACCAATAGCATGTTTTGTAGTTTTAATAGTCAGCGGTGTAGTAGATTACTTAAAGAATAGGATAGGTAGAGATAGGCTAGAGAAAGAAATTCCCTACAATTGAGTAGGAGGGAGGAGGTGTGTTTTGGTAATCACTAAAAAAATATTTTGGTATTGGAAATGGAATTGGTAATTTGTTGCAGCACCTCTTAATTCTTAGAGATACGATAGAGGCTAGCTTCAGTCAACATCAGTAGATCTCGCATAAAAAATCAAACCACAGCAATACGACGTCCAAATAAGGAACCCTCTTTGTCAATGAACAAAGAAATTGTAACTAATGCAACTATGAATCTCTTGAAAAATTCGATCCTAGCTCAGGACAAAAACTAGCCGCTATTTAACACGGCAACTGAAACTGTTATTAATACCCATAGGCCGAAAAGCAAGAGAGAAATCCGTCACCCATTGGCTGAAAAGTAAGGGGAGAAATTTATCTAAGGAGAGCTTCCATCTGAATTTGCTACTTTGGTAAGGTAAAACCTTAAAATTATTAAAGGAGATTACAGTGAAGCTGGTGCTAAAGTGGTGGTCTCAATGCATCAAACTTTAAACAATAAAAAACACCTCAAAGTCCTTGGGCAACAAAAGTAACAGTGAAAAATCAGTAGAAATCCCTAGCAAGCGCAGTGCTGCTCCAGCAGACTATGCCAAATCAAGGGGCAATCAAGCTACAACTAGTTTAGACTGCAACGCACATGATGCTTATATCGAGAGCTGACAGCATGAACAATAGCATCTGCGGTTATGGGTTGTGAAATGGAAAGCGAGAGAGAGGAACAATGACCTTTTGTGCCTCGATGATGGGGAGCCAGACGATGATGAGCGTGCAGAAGAGCTCGCAAAGAGGAACAATCTTAATATTTGTTTCATTACTTCGCTATTGTTCATGCTTTAATCATACATAGAGGTTAGGGCACCTCCAGTGCTGGCTTGTCTCATGCAATCAACAAGAGTCAATGTTCAGGTGGCCATGTAAAACCTTGAAGAAAACTACAATTTGATTCATCAAGTGTCGACATTCATTTGTGGACAATACATATGATTAAAAAATTCCCAATCACCAGCGCCACTCTATCGATTACAGGTGGCCATGTAAAGATTCCCACCATCGCCACCCATCTCTTATTCCCCCTTTCTTTCTCGTCTCCCTCCTGAAGTCTTCTAATCCAGTGATGGATTCACAGATTAGGCCACAGAGAGGAGCAGTTCAAGTCAATCCGCTGTGGAATCTAAATATATCCGGTTGCTAACTTAGAGCTGTCATGTTGGGAGCTAGGTTGTGGCCATTTTTGGATCTAGTGGTGTGTATAGTGGATGCAAAAACCTATTAGAATAGAGAGAATATGGTGGGATGAAGGGACATTCACCCTCCATTCATAGACAAGCTTCACAACGGCTAGTTTTACTATGGCTAAATTTTTCAACAAACATACCATTTGATGTTTTTCTCTTTTACAGATCAAAATGTTAGTCCAATTTAAAGTTCTATCCACAGCCTAGATGCAAAAGCTACAATATTAGATGAGATTGACTTAAGGTAACATTGGGCTACATTCTAATTCATTACAACAATACAATTAGATGGGTACACTATATCAATGAAATAGCTACATTAGCAACACAATAAATACTTCACTACATTTTTTAAACAAACCAGGCAGGGCACGAAACCCAGGGACTGATTCAAGCACATGTCACATTCCGTCAACTCCCCAAGCACGTACGCTAGAAACGAGAATAAAATTCTCAAGTTCGTAACGGAAATTGACTTATCGAGTTTTCAGGGACAATTTTCTCGGTGATGTGGTTGTGGCTGTGGTGGTGTTGATTCGGCAGCGGCGCCGGGGGCAAAATCATCTTTCCCCGTTGCTGCACTCTTATGGTCTGCGCCTGTCCCGAGTCACATCGGCAATTGCTGCCTTCCACCAGCCGCTAGTTAACTCAGCGTAGCTATGGCAAAGACGACGGTGTCCAGGTTCCTATCTCCCTCTTCTCCCGCGTCGGCCTCCAGCTTCCCGACCCCTCTTCCTCCCGCTCCTGATCCCCACCAACTTTATCATTCCTGTGCCTGCGGTTCACCGTCTACGGAGCAATCGTGCACCGACGGAAGGTCCTTGCCTAAACATGTCTCATCTGAGGTTGCCGTCAGCTTCAAATCACAGATAAAGGCTTTGAGGTTGCTCTCAGCTCCAAATCCCAGTTGATTTCAGGTTTGTTTTAGTCGATTTGAGGTTTTTCCAATGGTTTTTTGCCCAGTTGATTTGAGGTTTTTCCAAAGTTTTTTTCAGTTGATTTGAGGGGTTTTTTTTCAGTCGATTATCACACACCAACATACCAACTCGGAATCGTGTGCAAGCTCAGCCTTCCCTGCAAGGTTTAGTTATGCTTTGATTTATATAAGAAATTATATGCACATTTTCAAAAATTTCAGGATAATTTAAGTTGCTTTTCATGTTTACAATAGATCGATGAACCATTTGAATGATTCGAGGGATGTCAAAATCCTTATGGCCCTTTTAACTGTTAAGAATGCAAGAAATTCCGCTTCATGGAATGCTAGTGATGATTTGGTGCGTCGTCGTGTATTGTTGGAAAGAAGCTGTGAGATTGATGACTGTGAACTAAAACAATGGATTGAAGAATTTGAAAGGAAAGTCCAACGTCATAAGGTAAGCAGTGCAATCCATGTCATAGTCCGAAACTTATTTTCATCCTAAGGCCCTTCCCAGCTGGCCATGTTTTTTGTTTATGGAGGAATGAACTGAAGAAATTGTGGAGAATAAGAGGGTGCTGCTTGATCTGTTCGACTATGTCACGCCTGGCGATGTAATCCCTCCTACTTAGGAGGAACCTCCTACTTAGGAGGAACCTCCTACTCAGTTAGCGCAATCCAACGCGAAGAAAAGAACTCCCTATTTTTTGAATGATGGTGCCATCCAACGCTGCTCTAAAAGAGCTTCCTACTCAGCTAGCGCTTCCTATTCGAGTGAGAGCATCGGCCAGCAATTGGCTAGGTTGTTGGACCAAAGAGCAGCTCTTCAAGACATTTTGATAGGTCCACTAAGTATGGAACATTGTGTCGATAAACTTTAGAAATGTGGTTTATCAGAAAGTGAACTTTGGAAGGCTATCGATATGTTGAAGGCTGATATAGAATTGCATCAGGTAGTCATTAAGCTAGAAAATTCTGAAGCAAGAGGGTATATCATGCATCTCATGAGCCAACAATTATAGCAAGTCTACCAACTCTTGTTATGCAGATCCCAATTTCAGGTATGTATAATATGATTACCTTTACTGAGCTTGTGTGATTTCTTTGCATGTTTCTTCGTGAGCTATTGCTTGCCTATCTAGGCTTCTAGGTGGTCACATCTCAGTGATTAATACTTGTTCTTTGATGAAATATTGGGTAGTGATTTCATTGAGGGGACTACACTTGAGGACAATGCTGATAGTATTCAGTGCTCTATTTTGGAAGTGTTTTACTTCTAAACTTTCTATGAATCGTATCCATGTGTGTCTAGTCTCATGCTGTATCAGTCTGGTGCTCTATTTTGGAAGTCTTTTACTTCTAAACTTCCTATGAATCGTATCCATGTGTGTCATCTAGTCTCATGTTGTACCAGTGAGCTGTTGTTCATAAGAACCCATGAACCCTTGTTTTTGTCTCAAGACAACTAATGCTTGACTGATCATTTGAAACGGGCTGTATTGCATTGTATTGGATCATTTTAAATAGGGGTTGGAGTAATATTTAAATAACAGGAGGATAACTAAACTGATATACAAGTTGCCAACGCCTGGTAGAAGCTGAGACAAACAGACACGTCACTTAGGCACCACCAATTGGACTGATCCACAAGTAGCCATTGCGTGGGAACACCAATGTATGTACAAGGGAACACCAAGAGATATCAAGGCCATGCTACTCCATCATCCGTGTCTAATACCATAATATGGCCATCATAAGGTCAGAACCAAAAAACCTTAATGCTTGAAAAACAAGAAGACATAGATACAAAGCATCAAAGTCACAAGGTGCATCACAATTTGAAGTTACACAAAGCTCATCAGCATGCCAGTATTTGCCCTCAATACACCTATCTGAGCTTTAGATTGCTAGCAATGGCCTTCACAGTTCAGCTATCTCAGCTTTTAGGATGCTGGTATTTGCATTCAGATCACCTGTCTCAGTCTTCACCTTCCTGGAATTACCCTCCAATGCCGATGAAGAATTAAATTAATCTGTTTGTTTCTTTTTTTTCCTCCAGCATTTTCATCTCTTCTCTGTAAAGCGGTTAAAAGCGTAATATTTGCAAGTAGTTTTATCCTGTGATAAGGGAGGAAAATCAACATAAACTAAATAGAACAACAAAGAATCTCACAAATCATCAACAAAGAATAAAAAAGAGAATCAATTCAACTCACAAACTGACGTTCAATCTGCACTTAAGAACACTTTCCCTATATTTTCTTGTTTTCCTCTGACACAGGTAAGCTCAATGACATCCACCATTTTGCACTTGGGGCATGCACACCAGTCTTCTGCACCACTTTCGGACTAAGGGTGGTAACAGGCGTCTAAATGATCTAAGGGTGGTAATAGGCCACAGTCTTGGCCCTTAAACATTTTTAGTTTAAAAATGAATATAAATTGAGTCCAATCCTTTTAGAATTCGATCCTTAAATTGATCCTTTTAGGATTCAATTCTTAAATTTTATAGGCCAAATTTTAGAGCCAATTTGACGCTATTTTCGACAATAACGTGGATTCGTCGCTCCTACCAGATCATTGCTGAATACCCCTTTTGAACATGATGACAACAAGAGGCAATCAGGACACTGCTGCTTATAAACTGCATAAAATAAATTTTAGAACTCTCATAGAGTGCGTTTGGTTCGGTTCAGCTTCTGGGACCTGCTTTTGCTTTGAAAAAGTAGAATCTGAACCTAACGGAGAAAACCCACAGCTGCTTCTGGGAATGCAACCAGCCTTCGCCTTGTTATTTCCACAGCAGGTCGACCCCTGCTTTCATCGCGTTGAGGGCAAACCAATACCTTGTAATTTCTTTTCTTCCTCAGCCCGCACGGAGAGGAGGAGCAGGCCGCAGCACTAGGTTCGCCCGTCTCGGCCCTCCGCGCCGCCACCCTCGGGGGCGTCCCCCGTCCTGCAACATCCTCTCCCACCGAGCTCGGCCCCTCCTCCAGCTTCCACCCACTGAGCCGTGCCCCCCTCCCCCCATTCCCCATCTCCACCATGCGCCATTGGCAGCACCGCCACGGCTCATCGCCCTCAGCTGCCCACGGCGGCGCCGCCTGTGCGAACCACCCAATTTAACATTATTTTTAGCGAACCTTTGGTCATTAACGTTAAGATGAGAGCTACTGGAAGTGCATGCTGAAGGCAAGTCTCCTTCAGTATTCTGAAAACAGGAATATTTGTTGTTGCAATATGGAATATTCCTATAAGAAAGTGTAAATAATCCATGTTCTAGTTAGGAATATTTGACCAGTCACGTTTGTTGGATGTGAGATTTCATGGCTGTGAGAGGGCATGCATCTTAGGACATACACTTTCAGAAGGTAAAATTCTATCAAAGAAAAAAAAATTCTCCGTGGGGGATCGAGAGATTATGGAATTTATCCCTTCATAAGGATTGAGTGAACAAACTAGGATTCATTTGATCCATAATTGAGAAGAATCAGTGAAGATCGATTTTAATTCTGCGGAACAAGGCCTAAGATTGAGTCCAACAGAGTCTCTAATTGAAGACTTATACTCAAAAAGTTAAAAACTACTTCCAAAAAATGCTTCATCCACCTTATATTTTTTAGTCTTTTCCTTTCACGCGACCTAGAAGTAGAGACCTTGCTTCGTGATCCAAAGCAATCCGTCACGATCCATCTTCCTCGCCAGCTCTGTCGTATACGACACTGCCACACGCGCTCTTGGGTGTGGCGCCTGCTGCCCCACCACCGCGCTCACCCTTCAAAGTTCGCCTAGGCCGTCAACTCTGAGTTGTCATCGCCGCTGCCCACCACCCCATCGTCAGCTATGGCCCTGCTCGTCGTCCCACCAACCTCCATCATAGCTGAGCAGGCATAGGGGTGAAGAGGAAGGACAAGCGGCCTCAATGGCTGTGCAGATCAAGCACCGAGAGGACGAGCGCGAGTTGTGGTGGGGACCCGGGCGAGCTGCCGTGTGCCTGCACGCTTGCCCTCCGCCTCTGCCCGCCTTGGTTCTAGTATTATTTTTGGTGGACTGTTGGAGACATTCAATTTGGGATCTCTTTTTTGATCAATTTTGTCACCTAAATCAACAAATAGAGACTTAAGGCCTGCTTGGTTGGTTGGAAATCTTCGAACCAGGCTGGTCGGATATAGGGCAACAGCCAAGTCCATATAGGGCAACATATTAGAATCTCCTAATGTAATAGCCAAGTCCATATAGGGCAACATATTACCTGGTTACAGTCTTATTTAGTTTTGTTAATTCTATAAGTTACATGAACTTGTTGTAATCTTATTTACAACAGTCCATGCATAATAGTTCCAATATTTTGTGTTCCACTTCTCTGGCCAGTTAGTTTCCCAGTTTTTTCTCTCCAAGTTTATATAGTTTCTGTGATATGGAGATATCTAATATTTTTTCATATTTTTTGGACAGTTAAAAGGAAATGAAATCAGGGCGCAGTTCCTATAAACAAGTGTAAATATTCCGAAGGATGGCAGGAGGGGGTCCAAGAATTCTATAAATATTCCTCACAGGAAAGGGAGTGAACAAGCTCAGTCATTCTATCTTAGACCTCAGTCATTCCATCTTTTTAGCATCAGTCATTCAGAAGAAATAACTTAGACAGTAGTAATTTAGTATTTTCAGTCATTCTACAAAAACAAACTTGCAAACTCAGTCATTCCATCTGTTAGGCCTCAGTAATTCTAGCAGTCATTTAGTGATGCAGTAGCAAGTTGCATTTCAGCAACTAAATGTTCTGAGAAATCTTCTGTACATCTAATTTGGGGCCCACCTGGCACAGGTAAAACTAAAACAGTTTCAATGATTCTGCATATGCTTCTAATGGTGGCAAGCAAACATAGAACTCTTGTATGTGCTCCAACCAACACAGCCCTTGTGCAATTAGCTTCTCATCTTGTTTTCTAGTCAAAAGGTCTACTGAGACTAGTTATTAACTTGGTGACATCATTATGTTTGGTAGTGACGAGCTTTTGAAGAAGACTGATAATGACCTATCAAAAATATTTTTGAAATATCGTGTTGCTGAAATGTTGAAGAAATCGTATAAAAATCATAGAGAGCTAGAGGACAGCTGCTTGCGAGCTGCAAAACTTGTATTTTGCACTCCTTGTATGTCCTCTAGGTTGAAAAATCAGCAATATGACATCTTGGTTATTGAAGAGGCAGCAAACTTAAAAGAATGTGAATCAATGATCCCTCTCGCAATGGATGGGATAAAACATGTGGTGCTTATCGGGGATGACAAACATTACAATCAATGGTAATGAGCCCAGTATGTCTTTGTTATAAGACCATTTGAATGTCTCCTTATGTTACCAGTGATTATTTCCTAATTTCTAGATTTCTCACACTTTCTCCTTGCTGCTAATTTTGTAATTTCTAGGTTCCTAAAGAGGTTAAGTATGGACAAAGCCTCTTTGAGAGATTGTGTGAAATTGGTTACCACAAGTGTCGGTGTTTAACCGGCTGCCCACCGTGGGATATACCCAAGGTGGTAAGTTTTGGGTGAAGGAACGCCGAGATCAGGAACTCGAAGGTGCAAGGAACACAAAGTTTAGACAGGTTCGGGCCGCAAGATGCGTAACACCCTACGTCCTGTATGGCGGTTTGTATTGCCTTTGGTGTAGAATGACCTAGTGATCTTCTGTTTCGAGAGGGGTCCCTGACCTCCCTTATATACCCGAGAGGCCAGAGTTACAAAGATGCTAACCAACCTTCGCTGAGGAATCATACCAGAACATATCTCGAGTAGATCCCCTCCGTGTTGGTTAGCTCTATCTCCTATTTAAACGGGATAAACAAGAGATAAACAAAATGAATAAGAGATAAGACGAACTTAATCTCTTAGACCTCTTTAAACTACGTTATGTGCCCAGCCCGGTGGCCCCCGAGCTCTTCGTAGCTGAGTACTGCAGGCTTATCGAGTACTTTCAAAGCAGTCTTCGATTTCTTCTAGAGCTTCATCTTGAAGTCCTTCTTCGAGTACTTGCTTGGCTGCATCGAAGCTATGAGGTGCTCATGCCCCGAATTTTTGTTGTGGTGTGCGATTTTAAAAATCGCACTCCATATGGAGTAGCCCCCGAGCCTTAGGTTGAATCGGAGAATCAGGCTGAGGGTCACATTAGTCTATAATCCTCCTTATCTTTCAAAGAAATATGAAAAACAAGTAGTCGATGCCACGTATCCCGCAGCCCCCGAGCCTTGAATCTAAATCCCACAAAATTTGGAGATAAGGATCCAACAACCGAAGCATGCAGGCTAAAAATGAAAACTTGCGAAATTACCAAAATGATGATACAGATGATGGGTATTAGATTATTAATTCGAAAACCCCTTTTTTCGGGCTAACTAACCCTGAAAAAATGGTTAATCGAATATTTAATCCCAACAATCCATCCAATGACCCCTCAAATTCGGAATATTCTTGGAAGTGACTCCTGAACTTCGGAACAGTAACTTGTCCCCACCCCGCTGGTTATTTAACCCCGCGGTAACAGTAGGAAAAAACCGCGCTTTCAATCCGTATTCCGCCAAAAGCCACCAAGAATCCCCAATCTGAGCCAAGCACCGCCGCCATCCCCCCAAGGAGATTCTCCCGCTCCAACTTCCCCGCCCCTCTCCCCGCAGCCCCCGAGCATCTCGTGGCCAGCGCATCGGAGATGACATCCAAGAAGTCAGAGATCGAGGAAAAGAAGAAAAAGGCGGAGCCATCGACCGCGGAGTGGACACACAGTAAGTGCTCCCTCAACAATCTGAACAAACTAGTTTCCGAGGGGTTGCTGCAAGAAAAGAACCTTGTCAATTGGTGTCCCTCTTACCGCGAACCTTTTCCCATGGAAAATGTTGACGAAATCGTCACATTTCTCCACTTTGCCGAACGGGGATTGGCCCTCCCCACTTGTTCCTTCTTTCATGGCCTTCTGTATTATTACGGGCTTGAGCTCCATCACCTCAACCCTAATTCCGTTTGCCATATTTCCATTTTCATCTACTTCTGCGAAGCCTTTCTCGGAATCGAACCCCACTGGGATCTATTCCGCTTCCTCTTCCGCGTCAAACCCTAGCCTACCACGAAGAAACTTTCTGTAGTAGGGGGCGCCGACATCCAACTGCGACAGCAGGCCGGCGAAAAATACCTTTCATACAAATTCCCCTCAAACCTTCCTGGATGGAAAAACCATTGGTTCTACATCGAAAACCATGCTCCCCCTCTTCTGACGAAGTCGAACAAACCACCTGTAGTGAGGGGAGAATGGAACCTTGAACCCTCTGGCGGGGAGATGGATCAGGTCAAAGAGCTGCTGGACGTCATTGAGGCACAGAAGAAGAAGGGAGTGAGCGGCGCCTCCGTCATGTTCGCATTTTACAAACGCCGCGCTCAACCCATCCAGCAGCACCATCGCCTGGGATTCGAGTACACAGGCCCCGCTGATCCTTCTCGCATGTGCACAGAGGATTTGCCGGATGAAGTCGCGCTCCAGCGAGTTCAGCGGGCGTTGCTAGACGTGGACGCTGTGCCGTACGTGCCCACATTGTTTTCCGCACGAAATCCGCCTAGCCCAGTAAGTATTCGACTTCTTTTTGCTGAAGATAACCGCTTTTGCACCGTTGCTTAACTGAAGAACTTTCTGCAGGGACACACGGAGCTGTACCGCAGCTACCCGCCACGACTTGACGTCCCCCGACCAGATCACCTCCTCCCCTCTTCTGCCGCTGCAGCCAAGAGGGCTCGCCTTGCTGCAGCTCAACGCAGCAACTAGTCCACCGAAGGCATGGGCTCGCAGGCGGGAGAAGAAGCCGAAGTTGAACCGCGCCGGGACAACTCCTCCGACCAGAGCGTGGAGTTGACCGGCGCTTTACCACCGGTGCAAAAGGGCCATCGACTAGTGCGCAAACATAAGGCGCAAGAAGTCGAGTCATCCAGGTACTGAGTTGCTGTTTTGACGAGTTGCAAAGTGTCAATAGCATTGAATACTGACAATATCCACTTGTAGTCTTCCTGCTCCGCCGCCCGGGACCGAACCTGAGGAGGTGGAAACAGGCCCATCCGCCGTCGCTGCAGTGACCATTGCCGTGGCGGGGACCACTCAATCGGCCGATCAAGCCTCGCCGCCGACGACAGGGATTCCGCGACGGGCCTTGCGGGTGAAAAAGGCTGCCAAAAAGAAATCTACACTGTAAGTTTACCTCCGGTCGCTTGAAAATATTGCTCTTGCCAGCTTGTATAACAACGACTTTGACGTCATCAGGGCTGCGAGCGCGGTGCAGCTTCAGCTGGACCCGGGCACGGCTACTGCAGCCCCAGAGCCATTAACCCGGGCTGATCCTTCCGGTGCGGAACCGGCCCCAGCTGCTGCAGCATCTGAGCCATCGACGCCTGGAGAACCGACACCCCCGGAGCTGGCCCCCGAAGCGGATGCGACGCTCCTCGACTTGCCGCCTCCCGAGCTCTGACATGACGAAGCCGAAACTGGTGGCGGAGAACAAGTCGAAGCCCCTGATGCCGCTCCTACTGATGGCACAGGCAAGCGTTTACCCGCCCGTGGCCTGCTGCTGAGGCCTGGGCACAGTGTATTGACAACTTTTGTACTTGCAGGTGTCCGGCAACCACCGCCTGAAGACATCGCAGGGTCTTCGAGGAACCCCCGTGAGGTATTGAGGGCTGGGCCGGGGTACAAGAACGTCATCACCACCGACCTGGTAGACGACACCTTGCTGTCGGCTGAAAATTTGAGGACCTTCAAGAGCACCTTCAAGGAACTATACGATTTCTCCATGGTAAGACTTGAGTGATATTCCGGTTGTGCACATTGATGGGCTGTTTTGACCCGATTTCCGCCCATTGCGCAGCATGTAATCACCAAATCCCAGAAGAAATCGGAGAGGCTTGGCGCAGTTGTGAATGATGCGAAGGAGTTAGCTGCCCTGGACAAGCGCATCTCCGAGGAGAAGATGAAAAATTGCTATCTGCAGTGAGAGCTTGATATACTGAAGCAGGAAAGAACTCGAGAGGTTCGGCTGCTCAAGAATGACCTGAAAAACCTCGAAGGGGCCAACACCGAGCTCCAGAAACAGCTCAAGGAGCAACAAGTGGAGTACCAGGAGCAGCTCAAGTTAGAGAAGAAGGTGCACCAAGGTAGGCCCCCGCTTCCCTCGAGTACTTTTTCTTTAGTAATTTCCCTTGGTTGCTGAAATATCCTCGCCGCATAGCTTAGGAAAATAATAAAATACAAAGAGGAGCTGCTTACTGACGTGAAGAATATGCTGTATCGCCGTACAGATGATGTTGAAAGGCTGCAGAAGGTAATCGGCGACACTGAACGGCAGTTCATCGACTGCCTTCAGTAGATCAAAATGCTGGGCGAGAAGGACGAACGGTAGCGGAAGGAGCTAGGGGACCTCAGGGGGGCCGCCCAGGAGCTGGTGGATATGGTGAATCCCCCAGAAGAAGTCGAGGCGAGCCCGCGGCCCCTGCTCGAGCGACTCCGCGAAGCCCTGAAGAAAGTGCTCAAATTCTTGTCTGAGGCTCCGGTCGCATGCGTTAGCAACGCCCTTGCGTATGTAAAATCCTTCTTGCCAAACGCGCAGCTGGACATTTTTGCGCAGGGAATGGCAGCAGACTGCACGGACGAACAATTCGACGAGTACCTGCGAGAGGCTCAACCTGTAGCAGAGTGAATTGTACATAATGTACTGCAGGATTAGGGTGTGAGAAACAAGTAATCATTCCCTTATGTAAATACTTCACTCGATATCTCTACTTGTTTGCGTGCTTAGCTGAATTGGGGTCCAGGCTTACAAGGCTCCAGTTGTAGATGCTTCCCTGGGTACAACGACCCGAAGGGTAGCTAATACTCGTCTAACAGATTAGCCACAACTTGATCGAGCGGGTCTAAACTTGTTAGGAAAAGAACGCGAGCATCATCGCGGGGTTGCCGTGCGTAGGGCAGAAAAACAGGACTACCCCGAGCGCGACGACTCTGAGTGTAGTCGAAAGTCACTCCTGCTGTGAGCGTGCTCTGTAAGCTAAGTAGGACCCGGACGGACAGATTGAGCTTGCTAGGAGCAGGTGCGGGCGCTGCCGTGGGTTTGCCATTCTTTTGGCAGAAGCAAGACTGTTCTGAGTGCAGCCACTCAGGATGTAGTCGAGATAGCTCTTTATGCGAGCCTTTCTAGCGTACTGGGTGTAAGCCAGTCGAACGGATCGACTGTGTTGGAAAAAATGCGACTGCTGTCACGTGCGACCATCCAAGGTCGCGGCGGAACTCGATATGTAGAGGAGTTAGCCGGGGCCGAGGGTTCCGTCAGGAACAGGAGTCGAAAGGAGATGATCGTGGCCGTAGCCCCCGCATCATTCACGACAAGAAGTCGATTTATAGTTGTGTCTGCACGCGACCATGGCCGTCGTGTAAGTAAAAAGGAATGTACAACCCGGGTCATGTGGCTCATAGCCTCCACATTGATTCGGGGAAAGGAGACCTTCTGAGCCCTCGGGGATTCAGCGATCGCCGGGCCTCGATTTAAGGGTAGAATTTGCGCAGGTTCTGAACGTTCCAGGAGTTTGGGACATCGTGACCCTCAGGAAATTGTAGTCGATAAGACCCTGGCCTTGTAACCTGCTTGACGACGAATGGGTCCTCCCACCTTGAGTTTAGCTTGTGTAGGCCAGATTCGTCTTGAATACGACGCAAGACCAATTCACCAACATTTAATGACCGCTCCCTGACGTTGCAATCATGATATCGCCGGATCCCCTGCAGGTACCGAGCTGACTGGACAAGAGCGGTGCAACGAGCTTCTTCCACAGAATCGAGCTCTAACTGCCGCGCCTCGTCCGCCTCGCCTTCGTTGTACATTTCGACCCTTGGAGACCTCCACATGATACCGGCTGGTAGAATGGCTTCAGATCCATACACAAGGAAGAAAGGTGTTTGGCCTGTGGCTTTGGACGGCTGAGTCCGAAGCCCCCAGACGACGTGTGATAGCTCATGCACCCATTTGCCTCCCTTCTTGCTGTTCTCATCATAAAGTCTCTTCTTGAGGCCGTCAATGATCAGGCCGTTCGCCCTTTCGACTTGTCCATTGGCCCTTGGGTGTGCAACCGAGACATATTTAACTGTGATGCAAGCATTCTCGCAGAACTCCTAGAACTGGTTTGCCGTGAAGTTTGATCCCAAGTCCGTGATGATGGTGTTGGGGAAGCTGAAACGGTGCAAAATATCTGAGATGAAGTCGACGACCCGATCTGGCGTGAGCTTGGCTATCGGCTTGTACTCGATCCACTTGGTGAACTTGTCGATGGCCACCAGCACATGGGTAAAGCCGCCTGGCGCCGTCGTGAAGGACCCGATCATGTCGAGACTCCAACAAGCGAAGGGCCAAGATGGCGGTATAGTGATGAGGCTATGGCGGGAACATGAGTCTGTTTGCCGAAGAATTGACACTTTTGGCACTTGCGCACGAGATCCTCCGCGTCAGTCACTGTGGTGGGCCACCAGAAACCGGCACTGTATGCTTTCCCCACCAGCGTTCTTGAAGCCGCATGGTTGCCGCAGACGCCCTCGTGGATCTCCCGCAGTATGTCGTAACCATCTTCCTTTGTGACGCACTTCATGAGAACTCCTGACCGAGCGCCACGCCGATAGAGCTTGCCGTCGACCAGGATGAAGCCCTTGCTTCGTCGTAAGACGCGTGCAGCTTCTGCGCTCTTGGCGTCGATTCCCGCTAGTAGCCATTGGTCTCGAATGAAGTCGATAAAAACCTCTCGCCAGTCCTCCTACAACACCATAACCTCTCGATCGGGTTGTTGGGGACCCACGTCGATGGTTACCTGCAGAGAAGACTTGATGGATGACTGTTTGAGCTCCTGGACGAAGACTCCCGACGGGACCTGGGCACGCGTGGACCCCAGTTTGGACAAGGTGTCCGCGCCAACATTGTGCTCCCGCAATACATGATGAACCTCCAGGCCGGAGAATTTGCTTTCCAATTTGCGCACTTCCTGTACATAAGCATCCATTGTCTCCTTGTTGCAGTCCCATTCCTTGTTGACCTGCTGAACAACATGGAGAGAGTTGCCATATACAAGTAATCGCTTGATCCCTAGTGATATCGCCAAATGGAGCCCGTGAAGCAAAGCTTCATACTCGGCTTCGTTGTTGGATACTGCCCACAGGATCTGAAGGACATATTTCAACTGTTCACCTCGTGGAGAAATAAGCAGAACACCAGCTCCGCCGCCGTCGAGCTTGAGGGACCCATCAAAATACATGGTCCAGTGCTCTGGCTTGTCCACTGGGGTTGGGACTTGATTCTCCCTCCATTCAGCCATGAAGTCGACTAGAGCCTGTGACTTGATTGCAGTGCGTGGCTTGAAGTCGATTGACAAAGCCCCCAGTTCCACTGCCCACTTGGATATGCGCCCCGTGGCATCTTGATTATGAAGGATATCCGCCAGCGGGAAGTCCGTGATCACAGTGATCTTGTACTCATCGAAGTAATGGCGTAGCTTTCTGGATGTGATTAAGATTACATACAAGAGCTTTTGAACAGCTGGATACCGTACCTTGGATTCGGAGAGGACTTCGCTAACGAAGTAGACAGGCCTCTGCACTCCAAACGCATGGCCTTCTTTGCCTCGCTCGACTACAATAGCACTGCTGACAACATGAGTTGTTGCCGCGATGTAAAGTAGTAGATCCTCCCCTAGCGACGGTGCTGTAAGGATCGGAGGAGACTGAAGATGATGTTTCAGATCCTGCAAGGCCCACTCAGCCTCCTCCGTCCATTGGAACTTATCCTGGCGTTTCAGGAGCTTGAAGAAAGGTAGTCCTCTTTCCCGGGATGGGAGATGAACCTGTTCAGGGCCGCCATACAACCTGTTAACTTCTGCACATCCTTGATTGTGGCAGGAGCCTCCATATCAGTGATGGCCGTGATCTTTACAGGGTTGGCTTCAATGCCCCGGTTGCTGACGATGAACCCGAGCAATTTCCCTGAAGGCACTCCAAAGACGCACTTGGTGGGATTGAGTTTCCACCGAAATCTGCGCAAACTACTGAATGTTTCCTCCAAATCTGCAATTAAGTCGCTGGATGCCTTGGTCTTAATGACGACATCGTCCACATAAGCCTCAACATTCCGGTGCAGCTGATCTGCGTAACACATCTGTATCGCACGCTGATAGGTTGCTCCTGCATTCTTCAACCTGAAGGACATTGTTTTGTAGGCGTAAGTCCCGTACGGGGTGATGAAGGCAGTCTTTATTTGGTCCTCCTCCTTGAGCGCGATCTGATGATAACCTGAGTAACAATCAAGAAAACAAAGAAGGACACAACCAGCCGTCGAATCGACAACTTGGTCAATGCGCGGCAGCCCAAAATGGTCTTTTGGGCAATGCTTGTTGAGATCAGTGTAGTCGACACACATTCTCCATTCATTGTTCTTTTTCTTTACAAGAATGGGATTCGCGACCCACTCTGGATGGATTACTTCTTTAATGAATCCAGCCGCGAGAAGTTTAGCGATCTCCCGTTTAATGGCCTCACGCTTGTCGTGGGAAAACCTCCGCAGGCGTTGCTTTTTAGGCGCAGCCTTCGGATGTACATTCAGAGCATGCTCGATCAACTCCTTGGGCACCCCTGGCATATCCGCTGGTTTCCATGCGAATATGTCTCGGTTAGCCCAAAGGAAGCTGACGAGCGCGAATTCCTATTTGTCACCTAAGCCGGCACCGATGATAGCGGTCTTAGATGAATCTCCCTCCTGAAGCTGGATCGACTTGAGGGCCACGTCATCAGTCGACTGGATGCTCAACTTGCTGGCCTTCTTGGAAGGAATCTCCAGCCCGGATTGGGAAAGCTGCTGCGCGGCCGCGAGTACTTCTCCCGAAGCACCTGGCACGCGAGTAGTCGAAGCATATTGGATCGCCTCCTGATTACAGTCATATGACTTCTTCAGGTCGCCACGGAGGGTGAGTGCTCCACTGAGTCCTGGCATCTTAAGAAGCAAATAAACATAATGCGGCACTGCCATGAACTTGGCAAGTGCCGGGCGACCCAATATGGCATGATAAGAAGATTCGAAGTTAGCCACCTCGAATTTGATGAACTCGGTACGATAGTTCTCCCGCGTGCCGAAGGTGACTGGGAGGACCACCATACCTAGCGGGTGTGCCGCGTTACCTGGAACGATGCCGTAGAAGGGAGACTTACTGGGAACCAGCATGTCCTTGAAATCCAGGCCCATTTTCTTCAAAGTGCTGACGAAGATGAGATTGAGCCCACTCCCGCCATCGATTAGGACCTTGGTGAGCTTGACCTCCGCCACCACAGGGTCCAGGACCAAGGGGAACTTACCGGGCTCCGAAAAGCTCGTCTACTGGTCATCACGGGAAAACGAGATGGGGACCTCCGACCAACGGAGTGGTCGTGGTACCGCCGGCTCGATGGACAAAATCTCCCGGAGGAGCAACTTCTGATCCCGTCTGGAACAAAAATCCTCGTCTCCCTCGAAGATGACGTTGACAACCTTTGACGCATCTTGAAACTTCGGGTTGCGCCCGTGATCCTCCTGATCATCATCCTCAGGTTCTTTGTCAGTGGGCTTCTTGTTCTTCTTTCCGCCACCGGAGTTGCTGAACGTCCTCCGAAGGAGATAGCAGTCGATGGCGGAGTGGCTGGCACCCGGATGTCATAGGCACTTCTTCTGCAGGAGCTTCTTGAACTCCTCCTGCATCGTCGACTTCTTGCCCCGTGAAGGACGATCGATAGCCGTGATGACATCATCTGGCTTTCGTTTCTGGGGTGGCCCCGAAAAGTCCCGCTGGCCTTTGTCGTTGTGGTTGTCGTTTGGGCGCCGCAGATTGCTATCTTGACGCCGCGGGAACCGCTCCCGCATCTTCTCCTCCTGCTCGGACCAATCGTGCATCATATCACGAAGGCCCGCAATAGTTTTCGGCCTGTTCCGCCCGAAATCCCTGTATATGCCCAGGTCGGTGATGCCGTTGTAGAAGCAATCGATGATGTCGTCCTCCGAGATGTTCGCGATTGCGGCGCGAACGTCAAAAAAACGACGCGTGTAGGACCGCAGAAGCTCGTTACGTTCTTATTTGCACTGGGCAAGATCGTGTCGAGTACCTGCACGGGTAACCGCTCCCTGGAAATTGTCGATGAAGACCTTCTTAAGTCGTTCCCAGGAGTCGATGGAGTTGCTGCCGAGGCTCTCCAGCCAAGTGAGCGGTGCGGGATCTAAAGCCATCGGGAAGTAGACGACTTTGGTGATATTTGAACCCCCTGCGACCTCAATGGCCGTGGAGTAGCAACATAGCCACTGCTGGGGAGCCTGCTTGCCATCGTACTTGGTGATACCGATCGGCTTGAAGCCCTCTGGGTACTTGTAGCTGCTGAAACGAGCAGAAAAAGCAGAGAATTGGTCGCTACAGTCAGTACCTTCAGTTTCGACTTCTTCGCGAGTCTTGCGTCTGGAGAAGATCACGGTCCGCTCGTCGCGACCTTCATTGATGTGTTGGCGCAGGTCCTCCGGAGGAGGTCGACGATTGGTCTGTTGCAGATGACCCCCTTGCGGTGGCTGTTGCCTCCCGACAGGGGCCTGGCTCCCACGGGCGTTGTCGTTGCTGATCTGGTGCTGAAGACAACCACCAGCCGTTCGACTTCGAGCCTGACTTCGACTCTCGTCCACGCGTTCTTCCCGGATGGTGGACGCCGGATTGTATTGATCCAGCTGGATCCAAGCCCTCTGCACGTAGAGAAGTGCTTGACGTACCTCCGGATCATGGCTGCGCTCGAGGATGGCCGTCACCCTGGCGATGTTGGCCACCGGAGTCCTGAAACCCCGCTCACTTACGGCGGCGAACTCAGGGTCAAGCTCACGATGCATAGATCGCCTACGCTCATTGGCCCTTCTCCGCCTAATTGTGCGGGCCCTGTTCCTGGCCCTCCGCGCCTCACGATCGGTGTCGTTCTCGTCGCCAGCGTTGGCTGTGATCTCATCTTCTGAGATCGCTTCAAAGTTGACGATGGGAAGATCCCCATCGTCCTCGCCTTCTTCGGCCATCAGCACCTGGCGGGAGGAAAGGTCATGAGAGCTTTCGTCAACTAGTTCAGTCGACCCCTCCGACACAGTGGCCAAAGGCCTGCCCTTTTGAAAGGGCAATGGCTCGAGGTGAGCCACAAGCCGTCCCTCTGCCTCGAGTAGATCGGAGAGCATCATGCCCCTCCAATGCACAATGCGCCCCTTCGGCAGAGAGGTGATCTCCAAATCACCAGGACCGGAACAACCCGAAGCCCCCCGACACGTGGTGGCTTCAGGCTTTTCGTCCTGGAGCAGCAAGTCCAGATCCTTCTCTAACATAGAGAGGGACCCAGCGACGTTGGCCTTTTAAAGATCAGTGGCCAGTTTGCATGAGCCGAGTTGAGATCGACCATGCGGATCCCTAGATTGGAACAAGCCCAAACCAGGGGAAGTTGTCGCAACACCAGAAGAAGTCGAGCCTGGAGAAGACTCCATCTCGATCTGTGCTGCGGAAGTATAGAGCGGCAAGTTGTCGAGCTCGTCGACAAACTTGTCGAGGCTGCTGCGAGGATCCGCAGTGAAGGTTTTTGGCTTCATGTCGACGAGGAATCGCCGAAAGTTGCCCGCACCATCTGCGATGCAAACCCACGAGCCGAAAATGAATGTCGTACCCTGAGAGGGAACTGACCTGATGAAACTTAAAGATGCCATCGAGCTCGCCGGTGGATCTTCGACGTGCTCCCCTACCTGGCGTGCCAGCTATCGGTGTTTAACCGGCTGCCCACCGTGGGATATACCCAAGGTGGTAAGTTTTGGGTGAAGGAACGCCGAGATCAGGAACTCGAAGGTGCAAGGAACATAAAGCTTAGACAGGTTCGGGCCGCAAGATGCGTAACACCCTACGTCCTGTATGGTGGTTTGTATTGCCTTTGGTGTAGAATGACCTAGTGATCTTCTGTTTCGAGAGGGGCCCCTGACCTCCCTTATATACACGAGAGGCCAGAGTTACAAAGATGCTAACCAACCTCCGCTGAGGAATCATACCAGAACATATCTCGAGTAGATCCCCTAGTGTTGGTTTGCTCTATCTCCTATTTAAACGGGATAAACAAGAGATAAACAAAATGAATAAGAGATAAGACGAACTTAATCTCTTAGACCTCTTTAAACTACGTTATGTGCCCAGCCCGATGGCCCCGGGTCTGACAACAAGCACTTGCTAAATGTGCAATATAGAATGCACCCTTACATCAGCAGGTTTCCAAATGCAAATTTTTATGATGGAAAAATTATAGATGGCACGAACATTGTGGGCTACATTTTTTTCAGTCATATTTTCGATAACTATTCATTTATTCATGTTGAAGATGGTATAGAAGAGCAAATTGGTCAGAGTTTAGTAAATATGGTTGAAGCTTCTGTAGCAGCCAGTATTGTTGCCAGGCTCGCTGAACGTATAGTATGTAAATTTATTGTATTTTATTAAATATAATTTGTTTAGGGCTGATCTGTGTATATTTGGTCTAAAACTACTACAGTATGCACCAATCAGAAGAAGAAAATCAGCGTTGGTGTACTCAATATGCGGCCCAAGTGACTACTTTGCAAAAAAGAATTACAAGGTTTCAGAACAATGAGTTTCTTTCTGTTTCTGTTAAAGTACAAACTGTTGATTCATTTCAAGGTGATGAGAAAGATATCATAATACTTTCAAATGTTAGATGCAATCATGATGGGAACATAGGCTTTCTTGATTCTGATAGGAGAGCTAATGTGGCCTTGATAAGAGCAAGATTTGTTAACTTTTGTCCTTTTTTGGTTGCAAAGGAAATGCCTTTGAATCCTTTGACAATTCAATCTCCCACTACATTTTTATTTAAATAAATTATTTTCCCCATAGGAACTTCCTTTGGATCCATGGACATGAAAGAACTCTCAGTAGGAGTAATTCAATATGGTCTAAGCTAGTCCTAGATGCGAAGAGCCGTATGTGTTTCTTTGATGCTCCTGATGACCAGTATCTTGCTACAGCAATCGATGACTTCAAAGCTATGCAAAAAAAATTTAGATGCAGGTCAGGACCAGCTTTCCAGTCCATCTCAATCCCGATACATCACAAGTGGCAGCCCAGTAGAGGCCGCAATAGAGGAAGAAGATGTAGATGCAATAGAGGAAGACGTTGATGTCCTTCCTTCAAGGAAAAGGCCCCGTTCTTTGCATGAGGATCAGCTTGCCAGACTAGAAGTACCACAAGTTGGAGAACCTGCACCCGCACAAGCAGTAGAGCCTGCACCTGCACTCGCACCCACACAAGAAGTTAGAATTGAGATTCTAGAAGGGTTGCTCCAACTAGCTGAGGGATCACATGCGATGAAGGCCTAGAAATCCTTGACTAAAAGAGCAAAACGGGCTAATTTTTATGAACAGGCCAGATCTGCAAGAGATGGCCGTTTTTGGTCCACCGAGCAAGAGGACCTGTACAATAGTGTTTACAGAACGAAGAGATTTGCTGACAACAGATGGATTGATTGAAAAAATATCAAGCATTCTAAAGAGATAGAATATGTGGAGAGAATATTCCTTCACATTGGTCTTCATAAATTGATGGGTACAAGACAAGGACTATCATGAAGAGACGATCAGACAATTCTTCTCCATAGTCTACATAAATCGAAGTAGGACCTCCATGACGTGGATGAGTGGCATAAATAGGAAGATTACTGTCACGAAGAGATTTCCAGTAATGTTCCATATTACTCCCTAAGTCATATATGTTTCTAATTCTTGTTAATTGTTTTATATGTAATAAACTCATAGCTCCGTGCACTTTGCTATAAGAAACTCATGGTGTCAGTGTTTCTACTGTCGGCCTACATAGGGATACCTTAAGGTAGGTGATTATTTGGTGAGGATCGCCGGATCTGGAACTTAAAGGTGAACCAAGAACACAAGACTCAAATTTAGACAGGTTTGGGCCGCTTGAGTAGTGTAATACCCTACGTCCTGTTTTGAGGTGTTGTATATTGCGCCCTGCGATTGGGTGTTGAGTTGTCTGTTGGCTGCTCTCTGTTAGTTCTCTGCCTACCTAGGTATCCCTGGCCTCCTTTATATATCCCAGGGGACGGGGTTCCTAGTAGGATTACAAGGTAGGACTCCTAGTAGGATTATAAGGTATGAGTCCTAGTAGGATTACAGTGGAATTCTAGTAGGAATTAGACTTCTTTTTCCTCACGGGTAGCTTCCTTGCGGTACCCAGAGGATCTATCCCTGACAAGCCCCCGAGCTCTTCATAGCCGAGTACTGTAGGCATTTCGAGTACTTCTGAAGTAGTCTTCGGCTTCTTCTAAAACTCCATCTTGAAGGTCTTCTTCGAGTACTTCCTTGGTTGCATCGAGGCTATGAGGTGCTCATGCCCTGAATAGCTTCAAGTCTTCTTTTGTATGGGGTGCGATGGAAAATCGCACTCCCTATGCAGTAGCCCCCGAGCCTTGGTTGAATCAAAGAATCAAGTTGAGGGTCAAATTAGTCTTGAATCTTCTTTTCTTATCCTTCGAGTACATTCAAAAAATAAATAGTCGATGACACGTATCCTGAAGCCCCCGAGCCTTGAATCCAAAACCCTTAGGTTCGGAAAAAGGATCCAAGAATCATGGCATTGGTGTTACTCTGAAATTCTGAGAAAAACTCTTCGCCTTCTGCATAGTGAAATTGAGCCTCCCGCTGGTTTATTTAACCGTGCGGTGACTTAGGGTTTCTTCTGCACTCTCAGTCTTCATATGAGTCGTCTTCGAGTAGTTTTGTGTCGTCCAGCCCCCGAGCTTACGAGCCAGGAGAGCCGAAGGAGCCATGTCGAGTAGTGTGCATCGCCCAGGGGACGGGGTTTCTAGTAGGATTACAAGGTAGGAGTGCTAGTAGCATTACAAGGTATGAGTTCTAATAGGATTACAGTGGAATCCTAGTAGGAATCAGACTTCTTTTTCCTCACGGGTAGCTTCCTTGCGGGTACCCAGGGGATCTATCCCTGACACTATGAATAACATTGGCAGAACTTTTAGATCCAGTTCATAACATTGATAATATGACTTATAGCATAGCTAGTCAATGTTGAAACGAACCGGATTTCCAAATCGAGGAATCCAACTCCCTGTATCATTGTGATAGTCCCTGGATCAAGCGCTATCACATATAAAACTCATTTCAGGCATAATATCAAAGTCATACATCGCATAAGGTCAAACACGGGTTTAATTATTACATAAATCCAATGGATCTGTAGTACGAGGTTTATTACAAGCCTCTCGGCTAAAACGAACAAGGAGAAAAGCGCAAAGCGGTAGCTAGGTCTTCGGCCGTCCTTCATCTTAGGGAACCTTCTCCACAGGCGACTTGAGTGTAGCACGGGCCTCAGTCGTACCAACCGTCGTTGTTGGGGTCGAACTCCGCATCGGATCCTGCATCGTACCAGGCTATCCCCAAGGAATGGGATAGGTTCACGTCACCATCTAAATACAAGATTTATCGTGGTCTATACTATGGATATAACAAAGCTCAAGAGGTAAAGCTGAGGTTTTCCTATGCATGCAATATATATATATATATATATGTGTGTGTGTGTATACACATCTTCTTCCATTCCTGACTCGGGCCCTTCCGACATCCCGGACTCCCGGTCAACGCACACCTTCCAAACCACCAAGTCGATGCGAGAACTCCCTCTCCTCGCATCTCAACTGCCCCCTGGCAGGAAGTCATTCTAGGGGGAGATAGAAGTCATAAGTAACCCTACCTAATAAGAGCAACAGAGAAGTAGGGATGTCCATGACTGAAGACGCGGCTATATGTATAGTTTACACCCTGCAGGGGTTGTACACCTGGACCCACTCGAATTGACAATAGCCAGAGATCAGCCGACTAATATATGAAACACCGGTCTACTGAAATGGAACTAGGAGCCACAGCACCATCCGGCCTTCCCGGGTCTTGGGTGCATCCTCGCACGGGAGGTTAGCACCTCCTTCCCCTGCACTGATACTCGATCCTCCCACCGGCTTGGTACCGCGCTTGCTAACCCCGGACCGGGCCCACCCTCATAATGGGTAAGTGGTGTGCACGCTTAACACATTCCCACAAGTCATAGTTACTCTCACTCGGTCCTTAACTGCCGACGCGGGCATCTTCGTCAAAAGCGTCTCCACCACGGTGGTCCACGACTGCACCCTTAACGGGTGCCTCCAACACCTCAACCTCGTAACCAAAACTGTACCCGCCACAGGTACTCCGTAGGGTGTGCCAAGATACACACCCCAAGCCCTCGATCCGCGATCGAGTTAGGTTGCCCACTCCCGGCTAAAACCCTAATCACCAACTCCTGAAGAATACCACTTCACACACACCAAGACTATCCATCCATTCCCACACATACACATTCAAGGATTGACAAGGCATTTCATATAATAAACAAGTGAGATTAGATTGCAAGGAGTGTGGGTACATAAAATAGGCCATGCAGGTTCATCTCGATAAAATTACACACATAGCGATAGCAAATCTAATCAAGCAATGCCTAATAGGTATTCAAATGGTAGATGGGTGTGAACCTGGCGTCTCTTCAAAGTCCTCCTGGGCTTCTGGGTAGTCCTGGCCGTCGGTCAACTCCTCGTGGTCGGGTCCTATTCGTAAATACGAGTAAGAGTAGGGACCAAAGTGCAAAAATGCACAAAACTCTTCAAATAAGATTCAAATCACCACAAAACCTACTCTAACGGGTGGTTTATGATTTTCGGAGGTCCGATCGATTTATTATGAATTTTATAAGGATAAACCTATTTCTGAAATTAATAAAAGGATTTTGGAAAAGAACACAGTCAGCCGTGACAGGTGGCACACTAGAGCGTGCCACGTGGCATGCCGACGTTAGCATGACGTTACCAGGGGGTCCGGGTCTGCTGATATTAGCAGTGGGCCCTGCTGATGTCAGCGTTGACCAGTCAATGTTGACCGGTCGACGGTCACCGGGTCAAGGGTCAGTGGGGCCCGCTGGTCAGCCTCACCCCGAGGCTGACAGATGGGTCCATCGGGTCAGGCCGGGAATAAGGGAAAAAGAAAAGGGGTCGGCTCGGTTTTGGGCCAAAACGGGTGCTGGGCTGGCTCACGGCCCATCTAGGCTCGGCTTAGGCTTCGTGGTCAGCTCGGCCTGCGGCTCAGCAGGCCGGCTTGGTCCTCGGGTTAGTTGGCTCGTCTTGGGCCTTGTTGCTCCTTGGGCCGCGGTGGGCTGGCGGCCTCCTCCCTTTCGCCTCCTCCTCCTCACTGGCTGGTTTGCTTCTGCTCCTCTCCCTTCTCGCTGACAGGTCGGCCCCATGTGTCAGTCTCGGCAGGATCCGATGTGGCGGGGCCCGGATCCGGTGTGCAGGCGGGCGTGCGTGTGGGCGCCGTGGGCGTGTGCGTGTGTGAACGCCCGGAGGGTGTTCGGGAGAGTGCCTCAAAGGCTTGGCCGCGATGCGAACGCGACGTCGCGGCCACGTCGTGGAGTCGCCGCACACGGCGAGGCCGTGGTGAGGCCTGGGCGGTCTGGGCTTGGGGCACGCACGCGCGCGGGTCCTGGTTTCCCAGGGCCGCGGCGTGGCCGTGCCGTGCACGGAGCACCGGCATCCCGGGTCCGTGGCCCGACGCGGCGGCGAGGAGGCGACGGTTGCTGCGGGAAAGACGGCTGCGCGACGAGTCCCTGCACAAAAAGGTGGCACGGTGGCCGGAGGGGGAATTGGAGCTAGTAGTATGGCCACATTTGCCGGATGAATCCATTCCTACGGCCGGGCTACAGATGGCTCATCGGCGGCGCTAGGCATCATGCCGGTAGCACGGGAAAGAAAAGGTGAGGCAGCGGCGGTGCTCACCGAGGGCTCGCTGGCGACGGGGTGTGACGCGGTGGCGGGTCGGCGCAGGTGGGTCAAAGTTGTGCAGGGTGCGCAGCTTCATCGGTGTCGTTGTTCGGGCGCAGGCTTGGCGGAGCTCCGGCGGCGATGGCCTTCTCCTCCTCGCGTAGCTCCTTCTCCTCCTCTTCTGCTGGTGCGGTGGCGGCGGGAAGGGGAAGCAGGGCGGCTAGGGTTCGGGGGTGCGGCTAGGGCTCTTATACCTGGCGCTAGGGGGCGCGGGCGGTTGCGCTCTCCTGTCGCGAAGCGGGACGACGCGTGGGCTGGCGGGTGACGCAAGCGAGCGGGGCCGTGGCGGAGGAAGAAAAGGGAAAAAGGAGGGCGCGGCGGTTACGGCCTCTATCGCAGAGCGGGCGAGCGGCGGGCGGAGCGAGCGGAGCTGTGCTGCTGCGGGAGGAAGAAAGGGGAAAGCTGACGGGCGGGGCCCGCGCGTCAGCCGCCCCGGGGGAAGGTGAAGGGGCACGCAGGGGTGCAGCCGTCGGTGGGCTGGGCCGTGTGGGCCGTGTGTGGATGGAGGGAGAGGGAAAGTAGAAAGGGGGAAATGGCGCCGGGTTGGGCCGGTGCTTGCGCGTGGGCGGTGCTGGGCCATGATCGCGGGAGAAGGGGGGTAGTGGTGCTGGCTGGCTTGTGGGCTGTGGGCCAAAAGGGGTTTAGGGGGATTTTAGAGTTTGAATTTGAATTTGAAGGGTCCATTCAAATTCAAATTCCACACATTGGAATCACACAAAATGAAAATCCAACAACCAATTCAAAACAAGGAAGATTGCAATTAAATCCGAAAAGACTTCAAATAATCACACTAACATTTAATGGTCCTTAGTTTCAAGTTAAATTTACTAAGATCTCGAGGTAGAGGAACTTAATCTTGTATATAGGTTCCAACTAAGGCACAACATAAAAAGTTTTTGAAATTCACGATTTTTGCATTAACGTAACATTCCGGAAAACTTTGGGATGTTACAGACTCCCCCCTCACAAGAATCTCGTCCCCGAGATTAGAGGCAACTTGGGGCTCGAAAGGGCATGTAGCTTAGGAGTCGACCAAAACCAAAGCCTAGAGATTTCGAAAGGTACATACCATTTGCATTGCTAGGTGCAACCTGGATCGCCCTCCCAGTCAGGTGGGTCAGTCGGCCACGGTCGGCGATGCGCGGTGCTTGAGCGGGCCTGCCGGTGGTGCCACGCGTGCGAGCTGGAGTCGGGGTCTTCTTCTCGGGGCACTCGTAGGACTTGTGGCCCGGCTTGTTGCAGGTGAAGCAAACGAACGGGGTAGCTGGCGTCAAGGCTTTTGGCGCTGGCTGCTAGCGGTTGGAGCTTCCTCCTCCCTGTGTTTGTCCTCCAAAGGTTCTGTTACCCGAGTACTGGCCATTTCCGCTGCTGAAGTCCCTATTATGGTGGCTGAGGTCAGGACGGAAACTGTTCCTGGGTGGATGGGATGGTGCATTCCATGACCTCCGGGAGTTCCTGTCATGAGTGTGGTACTCGGCCTTCCTCTTCTTGTCACGCTGGCAGTCCTCCCAGCCGATTCTCTCTCCACCGCAATGGCACGGTTGACCAAGCTGCGGAGCGATGGGTACTCGCATCCCGTCACAATCTGACAGATGCCGTGGTGTAGTCCGCGGAGAAACCAGAACTGCTTCTTCTCCTCGGTGTTGGTGCCATCTGCTGCGTACCTCATCATCTTGGTGAAGTGGCACTCGTACTCCTCCACCCTCATCGTACCCTGAGTCATGGTATGGAATTCCTGGGCCTTCTGAATCATCACCTACCGGGGTACGTGCTGCTCACAGAATGCCCTGGCAAACTCCTCCCATGAGATTGAGATGTGTGCCGGGTCATGGTGGGAGTCACAGTAGCTGTCCCACCATGATTTGGCGGTACCCTCGAGCTGGTGAACGGCGAGTGCGACGCATTCCTCATCTGTGCAGTTGGTGAGGTCCAGCTTGGTCTCGATCACCCTCAACCAGTCGTCGGCTTCCATGGGGTCTTCGGCGTAGCTGAAGGTCGGGGCCTTCAGGCGGATGAACCTCTCGATCTTACACTGGAGATCCTCTTCAGGCGGGCCTTGACGGTGGGCCCCGTGGTTCCTCTACTCAACTGACTCGGCCAGGCACTGGAGTAGCTGAGTCTACCTGTCCATGACCTCCGCGAGGGTCGGCAGTGGTGGCGGTGGCTGCTGTGCGGGCTCGGCGTCGAGTTCCTCGTTGACCTCCTCCTCGTTGGCTTCGTCCTCACTGTGTGCCACTCCAAAGGTGCGGGGTGCGGCACCTGCGGCAGGTCCACTACCTCTTCCACATCCCGCTGCTGGGGCATGTGCTAGGGCAGCCTCGTCCTCGTGCCTCGGCTGCGGCTCCCTCCTGAGCAGTTGCCTCAAAGCGTGCGATCAAACGGTTGGACCTTCGGATCGACATTCCTCTGTATGGTCATAAGTGGCGGTACATTAGTTAGCAACGTCGCTCACCATAAGGAAGGGTAAAACTCAGATACATACAATACAAGTCCACTCATTAGGAAAAAGCAAGTAAAATCATAAGAAGCATAAAATTCAACATTCACTCAATCAACAGCACAAGTCATACACCTATGCTATCCCGAGGTTACGACTAACCTTGCAGATAACACACTACTCTCGCATCTAAGATACATCATGAAGGTTACAAAAGAGGGTGACCGTTCCAGACATCCAGAACTCATCTCCTAATACTACTGCCGGCATGCGACTTCGGCAACCAGACTTGACTCAGGATAACTTAGCCGGGATAGGTCATCGGCTTACTAGCTTACAACCTGCTATACTTGTGGGTTCCCATCGCGTGGTCCTAGTCCTCAGAGCAGCAGGGCTTCCTCCTCCTCAGCTTGCCGTGCCTCGAGCTCGGCAATCCTTGCTTCTGCCTAGATAAGCTTGTTTTCCGCGGCTACCCTCAGGGCGGTCTCCTCCTGGAGTTTCAGCTCCAACGCGTCCTTGGCTTCGCTCACGCGATGCTTGGTAGCGGTTACTCTGGCGTAAGACAAGGTCCACCTCTGGACTTCATTCTCCAACATCTGCACACGCTGTGCACTTGAAGCAATGCCCGTATGCATGAGGCGGCACTCCTTTTCTCTATCCCTCAGCAAGCTATCAATGCTAAGCAAGTAGGCCTCGGTGGTGTGGAGTAGGTGATCTCCCTCACATCCTTGGTGCGGAGCTATGGCCATTGCCAGGCGAGCGGCCATTCTGTCTTCGGCTGCCAATATAGCCCTAGGGATCAATCTGAAGTGGGTTTCCTTGAACACGGCGTCCCAGTACCTAGTGATGATCCTCTTGACCATCTTCCTGGCCGCTGACTAGATGGCTGTGGTGAGTAGAATGCCTGAGCTGAAGACCATCTCTCCTAGGAAATCAGGTACAGCTGGATCAGGCCCGATGACTAGCTTGACCGTGCTGCAGCAGTAGTGTGGGAAAGACCCTGTCACCCGCGTGGAAAGCTTGACACAGTTCATGCTGAAACCGGTGATCCACAGGATGCACTCCAACCAAACAACTAGCCCCTGGCGATTGTAGGCGTACGTCTCAGGCTCGTGGGTCACACCCATCATGGCGACTTCCATAGCGGCGTTCATTCTATGCGAAATACGCAAGAGTGGTGTTAGCGTAGGTAAGAGAATAAATCAAGAGTGGGGGAAGAACTGAGTCAAGGTATCGATGAATATAGTCTAAGGTATTATAGTAAGTGGATAGAATCGTATAGACTTTCCTAGATCTACCGACCATGTCTAAGGCTCGTCTACGGTCAAGTATGGCTCTGATACCAACTGAAACGAACCAGATTCCCAAATCGAGGAATCCGACTCCCTGTATCATCATGACAGTCCCTGGATCAAGTGCTATCACATACAGAACTCATTTCAGGCATAATATCAAAGTCATACATCGCATAAGGTCAAACACGGGTTTAATTATTACATAAATCCAATGGTCTGTAGTACGGGGTTTATTACAAGCCTCTCAGCTAGAACGAACAAGGAGAAAAGCGCAAAGCGGTAGCTAGGTCTTCGGCCATCCTTCATCTTAGGGAACCTTCTCCACAGGCGACTTGAGCGTAGCACGGGTCTCAGTCGTACCAACCGTCATTGTTGGGGTCGAACTCTTGATCGGATCCTGCATCGTACCAGGCTATCCCCAAGGAATGGGATAGGTTCATGTCACCATCTGAATGCAAGCTTTATCGTGGTCTATACTATGGATATAACAAAGCTCAAGAGGTAAAGCTGAGGTTTTCCTATGCATGCAATATATATATAAGTATACACATCTTCTTCCATTCCCGACTTGGGCCCTTCCGGCATCCCGGACTCCCGGTCAACGCACACCTTCCGAACCACCAAGTCGATGCGAGAACTCCCTCTCCTCGCATCTCAACTGCCCCCTGGCAGGAAGTCATTCTAGGGGGAGGTAGAAGTCATAAGTAACCCTACCTAATAAGAGCAACAGAGGAGTAGGGATGACCATGACCGAGGACGCGGCTATACGTATAGTTTATACCCTGCAGGGGTTGTACACCTGGACCCACTCGAATCGACACTAGCCGGAGATCAGCCGACTAATATACGAAACACCGATCCACTGAAATGGAACTAGGAGCCACGGCACCATCCGGCCTTTCCGGGTCTTGGGTGCATCCTCCCACGGGAGGTCGCCCCGGGACTGTGAAGCCTCCCATGCGTCTCGGGGAACGTGAGGTCATCACCTCCTTCCCCTGCACTGATACTCGATCCTCCCACCGGCTTGGTACCGCACTTGCTAACCCTGGACCGGGCCCACCCTCATAATGGGTAAGTGGTGTGCATGCTTAACAGATTCCCACAAGTCATAGTTACTCTCACTCAGTCCTTAACTACCAAAGCGGGCATTTTCGTCAAAAGCGTCTCCACCACGGTGGTCCACGACTGCACCCTTAACGGGTGCCTCCAACACCTCAACCTCGTAACCAAAACTGTACCCACCACAGGTACTCCGTAGGGTGTGCCAAGATACACACCCCAAGCCCTCGATCCACGATCGAGTTAGGTTGCCCACTCCCAGCTAAAACCCTAATCACCAACTCCTGAAGAATACCACTTCACACACACAAAGACTATCCATCCATTCCCACACGTACACATTCAAGGATTGACAAGGCATTTCATATAATAAACAAGTGAGATTGGATTGCAAGGAGTATGGGTACATAAAATAGGCCATGCAGGTTCATCTCGATAAAATTACACACATAGCGATAGCAAATCTAATCAAGCAATGCCTAATAGGTATTCAAATCGTAGATGGGCGTGAACCTAGCGTCTCTTCGAAGTCCTCCTAGGCTTCCGGGTAGTCCTGGCCGTATGTCAACTCCTCGTGGTCGGGTCCTATTCGTAAATACGAGTAAGAGTAGGGACCAAATCACCACAAAACCTACTCTAACGGGTGGTTTATGATTTTAGAGGAATTATGGAACTGGTTTCATAATTTTTGGAGGTCCGATCGATTTATTATGAACTTTATAAGGATAAACCTATTTCTGAAATTAATAAAAGGATTTTGGAAAAGAACACAGTCACCAATGACATATGGCAGCACCAAAGCATGCCACGTGGCATGCTGACATCAGCATGACGTCACCAGGGGGTCTGGGTCTGCTGATGTCAGCGTTGATTGGTCAACGTTGACTGGTCAACGGTCAACGGGTCAAGCGTCAGTGGGGCCCGCTGGTCAGCCTCACCGCGAGGCTGACAGATGGGTCCCTCGGGTCAGGCCGGGAATAAGGGAAAAAGAAAAGGGGTCGGCTCGGTTTTGGGCCAAAAGGGGTGCTGGGCCGGCTCACGGCCCATCTAGGCTCGGCTTAGGCTTCGTGGTTAGCTCGGCCTGCGGCTCAGCAGGCCGGCTCGATCCTCGGGCTGGCTGGCTCGTCTTGGGCCTTGTTGGTCCTTGGGCCGTGGTGGGCTGGTAGCCTCCTCCCCTTCGCCTCCTCCTCGCTGGCTGGTTTGCTTCTGCTCCTCTCCCTTCTCGCTGACAGGTCGGCCCCATGCATCATTCTCGGCGAGATCTGGTGTGGCAGGGCCCAGATCTGGTGCGGCAGGCGGGCGTGCGTGTGTGCATGTGGGCGCTGTGGGCGTGTGCGTGTGTGAACGCCCGGAGGGTGTTCGGGAGAGTGCCTCAAAGGCTTGGCCGCGACGCAAACGCGACGTCGCGGCCACGTCGCAGTGTCGCCGCGCACAGCGAGTGTGACATTCAGGTAATTAGAAATATGGACACTAGATTTTAATGTGAAAAGTGTATGCTTGCTATGGTGTATGCGTGTAGTACAAAGGAATAGGGGTATAATTGTGATTCTGTAAAATATAGGTCCTTTAGTGTTAATTGGGTAAAATAGGAGATAGCATCAAAACCTAGGAAAAATATAACACTAGGTGTCAAATTTATATCACCATAGGAAAGAAAATGCAATAGATAGATTAAATCCTAAGAAAAATAGGTCTTAATGTGAAAGCAGGGACCTAAATATAATTAATGCAAAAATATGGGTCCTTTTATGCAAATTATTGAAGTATACGAGTAACTCTTAGAATTTACTTAAGGGCTAAAATGCAAGAATACAAGTCATCATGACATCCCATGAAAACTTACAAATGTATCCAAAATTAAATCAAATCCATCTTGGTAAGGACAAAAGTAATTCAAATTCCACCTTTGCTCAAAATTTAACATGAAAAGCTATAAACTTTGAGTTTTTGAACTTGAGCCCTAAAACAATATTGTAGAGTTTGAAAAACTCTCCAACTTTCATTTTGGGCATTTCCTCATTAGACCTCTACACCAGTGGAAAATTTTAGTTTACTGAGAGGTCCCTGAAATTCTTGACATTTCCAAACAGGTCCCCAGGACCCCCCCCCCTCTCTTCTTCTTCCTCGAGCACGTGCTCCTCTGCTCTGCTCCTCCTGCCGCGGGCGCAGTGCCCCGCCCCTGGCCGCCGCTCTGCCGCTGCCGCCGCGCCACCTCCTGCTGGAATGACTTCCATGCGTCGTTCTCCTCCTACCCCGGCCCTATTTCCCTCCCCTGCTGCCCTCCCGCGCGCGCACCACGCATTCCTGAGCCACCGCCGGCCGGCACGCCCTCGCCGTTGTTGCCAGCTCCTATTCGCACCCGCAGCACCACTCCTGGCCTTAACACACGCTCCACGGCAGCACAGTGATCTTGTTTACTCGCTGTCGTCCTTCTTTTCCACAGCATTTCCCTTTCCCGAGCTCATCTCCCTCACCGGACCTCCACCGCCCCCACTGCCCACCGTCGTCAGCCACCCTCGCTCCCTCTGAACCCCAATCAAGCGCTGCTAGAGCACCGCCGTGACCCCCTGGTGCTCTCCAGCCCGATCAATTTCACTCTCCCACATCCGAGCCTCGTCTACCACAGCTCCAGCCAGCACGAGTTCCGCCGCCGCCTCCTGCTCACCGTGGGAAGTCCACTCCATGCCCTCCCGCACTACGACAACACCTCAGGTAGACTCCTCTCGACCCCGTGAAGCTTTACGACCTCCCAATTGAATCCCTAGTGCACCACACCGGCTCCCCGACGAGTGCCCGCGATCTCCACCCGCCACTGCTTTCTGTTCGCCGTGGAGCACCCTTCTCCGGCCCCCCATGACCCCAATTGGTCCCACACCGAGCTTCCCTACACTGTCTAGAAGCTCCCCAACCTCTTCCTCACCACCCCCGACCACCGGAGCGCCGTTCCCGCTGTTCACCTCCGCCGCCGGCCGCACTGTCCTCGCCGCGCCGCTGTTACAAGCTACCCCGACCCGATCCCGACCGCTGCCAGATGCGTAAGAACTCAGTGATGCTTCCCCACCCCTCCACCCTCGCCGCCGACGATCGCCGTTGCCAGAACAGGCGGATCAAACCCCTGTCTCCCCTTCTGACCACGGCTAAGGACCACGAGTTGAAAGACTCAAAAACTCAGGGGGCTGTCTGCAAAGCCAAGACACATGTGAATAGTGCCAGAAGGACCCCCTTGTGTTATTTGTGCTGTCAACTTTGAAATTCCATATCCATCCAACGAAAAATCATAAAAATGCAAACTAAAATTTGTTGGAATCCACATTTTAAGGTCTACAACTTTCCTTATAGATTGACTTTCAGTTTCTAAGTAGTTTGTGCTCTAATTTAAATGCTAAGTTTGGTTAGTTGTAGGCTAAGGAAATGTATAGTAATTAGCAGAAAAATGGTAAAAATGTGAAACCAATTGTGTTAATCTTGTTTTGACATGTAGTACTTAGGAAAAATAATTAACCTACTGTTTGTGTAATATTTTCATAATGTGTGAGTTTAATTATGAATAATACCTATTTAACCTTGTATATTTAATATCTGTAGTTTTAAATGTTCAAAAATCATGAAAATATTTTGAGGTACTGTTCTTGAGTAGAGTAACCTGTCCCTAAAATTCTCAACCTAGGATCAGGTGTAAAACAACCAGAACAAATAAAACATGCTATGATAATGTTATACTCTTATCCAAATAAATTAAGTCCATAGCTAAATAATAACCTAGGGTTAGTATAAATAATTAGCAAAGTAAATAGATAAAGTTATTAATAATTAGTTTAAATATTTAAAACTAACTCAACCTGTTACCTCATGCCATTAGTCAAATATTTAGGGTAACCAACCCCGTTACTTAATATAATTAGGTAAAATGGTTGATACCCAATAAATGACTGCCCAGTAGAGAAATAAATGATATGTGTAAAAAGTAAATTATACTTTCATTGGATTGCAACGTTATCGTGAAGTAAAATAAAAGAATATGCATTCCTTAACTTATAACTTTGCATATCATGTAGACGTGACTACTCTCGCCGACGGTGACTACGAGCTAATCCCGGAACAAGGAGTGGAATCAGTTGAAGACCCCGGAAACGCCGTTGAAGATCTAACTGAAGCTCCGAACCAAAGTTCGGAAAACCTTAACACTCCTACCCCCAACCCCACTCAAGAAGGCAAGCCCCGGACATAACCCCTATTTTATTTACACTGCAACCTATATTATTTATATCTATTTATGCATTACGTTCATAGGAATTGTATGAGAAACCCTAGTTACATTATCCTAGGAACAAATGTATTGAATACTAGCACTTGAGTTCGAATAGCTGCTCTGCTAATAGGACCGGTAGAAGTTGGGTAATTTTCTGTCACTCACGCGATATAGGAGTTGCACTGTTTACATTCCTGTAATCACTATAAGGATGACGGATGGGATTTATGTGAGGTATCATGGTTGAGATGATACCCCGTCTGTGTTAATGAATTTGATAAGGTCGCAGTGTGTGGTAGTGGTGGTTAAGCGTTTGAAAATACTAGCCACATGCCGCGAAATATGGTAAGCGGTAAGCCTAGTAACCAATCGGCCCGAGGAGTGGACATACCTCCCACCACTCGTATTTGGTTTTTCCTGATTCGACGTGTGGGAATACGTGTTGCAGGGCAATCAGGAGTACAGTCGTGTAGTCGCTCTACAGATGTATGTCCTGCACATTGGATGTGCGTATGGTCCTACAATCGCTTGTGGTGGCTCTGATCCACGAGTCGGAATGAAAGGCAAACGGTTGCTTCAGAACGATCTCTGGAAGTTCCAAGCGTGTGAGTTAGGTTTACCCTTGCAAGGCTGAAATTCGATTCAGAAATCGTCCATTTCTCACAGAAATTGAGACTTCTTGATCCTTTTGCCACATGGAGTAACAAGAGCAACGTTATGGTTATCAAAGATGATGTTTGACTAAAGATTCTACCATGCTTTAATAGTTATAGGTGCTTATCTAGAATGATTAATCACCTAGAACTTGAAAGCTAAAATTTGAAATTAAGAATCTACTCTTTGTTACTTTTCAGCTGAAAACTTTACCCGTAACCATTAAAGCCGTCATAAGTCTAGTTACATGGCTAAGTATACCATGAACGGGTAAGCCTTGCTGAATATTAGAATACTCAGTCTTGCCTTGTGACTTTTGTTCAGGTAATCCCCCTGATGACTCGGCTCTACTTATGCCGTGGCCTTACCCTCTGCCCGATGGTTGGTCCGTGGAGTGGGACCCGTCCCCAGCCAACAAAGATCCGTCCGAGTGATATCATGCCAGGGCTAGCATGATATCTGAACTGGCGACGTGTACAATGCCCGTGCTTTAAACTCCGCTACATGACTTAAAACTTAGAACTGTTTGTAATAATTTCCATTAGTTGGGAACTGATGTTACTTTAAAACACTCATGTAATATATCTGCCTATGCTATAAAATGTGATGGCAATTGTATCTCCGGGCTCGCCTTCGTGCGAGATACCTGTTTAATCCTGCATTCGGTGGTTTATCGGGACGTTACCCGACAGGCCAAGGGATTATACCGTTTGAAGCACGTTGGAGCCCTCAAGAGTGGACTCGCGTACTTGAGCCGGTGTAATTCAGTTTGGTTTAGCCACAGCGAGGCCGTGGCAGGGGCATGGCGACGCTTGGGCGGTCTAGGCTCGGTGCACACACGCGCGCGGGTCCTGGTTTTCCAGGGCCGCGGCATGGCCGTGCCGTGCGCGGAGCACCGGCATCCCGGGCCCGTGGCACGACGCGGTGGCGGGGAGGTGACGGCGGCTACGGGAAAGATGGTGGCACGACGGGTCCCTGCATGAAAAGGTGGCACGGCGGCCGGAGGGGGAATCGGAGGTCCTACGGCCGGGCTATAGAGGGCTCATCGGTGGCGCTAGGCATCACGCCGGCAGCAGGGGAAAGAAAAGGTGAGGCAGTGGCGGAGCTCACCGAGGGCTCGCTGGTGAGGGGGGTGTGACGCGGTGGCAGGTCGGTGCAGGTGGGTCGAAGCTGTGCAGGGCGCGTAGCTTCGTCGGTGTCGTCGTTCGGGCGCAGGCTTGGCGGAGCTCCGGCGGCGATGGCCTTCTCCTCCTCGCGCAGCTCCTCCTCCTCATCTTCTGCTGATGCGGCGGCGGCGGGAAGGGGAAGCAGGGCGGCTAGGGTTCGGGGGTGCGGCTAGGGCTCTTATACCCGGCGCTAGGGTTTGGGAGCGTCTGCGGCCGGGGGTTCTCGACGGCCGGGTCGGGACGCGTGGCAGCATCGTGGAGGCTAGGGCTTCATGGGCGCGCGCGGCGGTCAAGGCGAGGTGGAAAAGGGGCGCACGGACGGATGCGCTCTCCTGTCGCGAAGCGGGACGGCGCGTGGGCTAGCGGGTGACGCAAGCGAGCGGGGCCGCGACGGAGGAAGAAAAGGGAAAAAGGAGGGCGCGGCGGGCGGAGCGAGCAGAGCGGGGCTGCTGCAGGAGGAAGAAAGGGGAAAGCTGACAGGCGGGGCCCGCGCGTCAGCCGCCCCGGGGGAAGGTGAAGGGGCGCGCGGGGGTGCGGCCGTCGGTGGGCTGGGCCGTGTGGGCCGTGCGTGGAAGGAGGGAAAGGGAAAGGAGAAAGGGGGAAATGGCGCCGGGTTGGGCCGGTGCTTGTGCGTGGGCTGTGCTGGGCCATGATCGCGGGAGAAGGGGGGTAGTGGTGCTGGCTGGCCTGTGGGCTGTCGGCCAAAAGGGGTTTAGGGGGATTTTAGAGTTTGAATTTGAATTTGAAGGGTCCATTCAAATTCAAATTCCACACATTGGAATCACACAAAATGAAAATCAAACAAGAAAATCCAACAACCAATTCGAAACAAGGAAGATTGCAATTAAATCCGAAAAGACTTCAAATAATCACACTAACATTTAATGGTCCTTAGTTTCAAGTTAAATTTACTAAGATCTCGAGGTAGAGGAACTTAATCTTGTATTTTGGTTCCATCTAAGGCACAACACAGAAAGTTTTTGAAATTCACGATTTTTGCATTAACGTAACATTCCGGAAAACTTCGAGATGTTACAAGTGCCTTCAAGACCCTAAAATTCCGTATGCATACTCACGTCTACCAACCATGGAAAGAAAGGTTAGTTTCATGCAACTAACCTGGAGGTTGAAGTGTGAACCCAATTGTGTCATAGAGGTAAGCTGTTGTTTTGTTTTCTGCTTATTTATCTCATTCACTGTTTGTTTTGTTTATTAACTTGAAATGAAACTTTGCATCCTAGGGTATTGAACATGAAAGGCTCAAAAGGTAGAAAAGGATCGAAGATGAACGAATTCTAGCTGTAGACCTGAACGCTTGCAATCCAGCCCAACGTGCATACTACCAGAAGTTGCAGCAACAGATACTAGCTAAGATCAATGATGATACGTTGGAGATTGAGTGAGTATGGCGATCAGTTGTGCCATGTTTCGAACTTGTGTTGTTTACTATTATTGCATGATGGACATTGTTGCTTGTGCCCAGAGGTTGTGTGACCTGTGGCAGAACCAACCTGAACTATACCGGCTCAAGTACGCGAGTCCACTCCAGAGGGCTCCAACGTGCTTCAAACGGTATAATCCCTTGGCCTGTCGGGTAACGTCCCGATAAACCACCGATACACAGGATCAAATAAGGTTACCTCACACGAAGGTGAGTCCCGAGATACAATCACCATCATATTTTTACATCACAAGGATTTACATTACAAGAGTTTTCATAAGCAGTACATTACAAACTGCTTAAAGCTACGGTTTTTGGCAGCGGAAAACATACGCGATGAATACAACACGTCGTCAAAACGGATGTCATGCTAAGCCCGGGCACGACATCACTCAGTATCACCAATGTTGGTCGGGGACGGACCCCATTCCACGGACCAACCTTCTGAAAGAGCACAGGGCCAAGGCAAAGGAAGAGTAGGGTCTTCAAGACATTACCTGCAAAACATATAACTAGCAAGGCTGAGTATACTAATACTCAGCAAGGCTTATCCGGGATTGGGTATACTTTAGCCCATAACTAGACTTATGAAGGCTTATAATAGCTCTGGGTTTAGTTTCAGCTGAAAGTCAACTAAGAGTAGATCCTTATTTTCAACTTTTAGCTTTCAAGTTCTATGTGATTATCCATTCTAGATAAGCACTTATAACTAAGCAAGCAAGGTAGAGCTCTTTATCTCAACCATCAGTATTACTCATCATATAGTTGCTCTTGTTACTCGGTGTGATAAAGGGATTAAGCAGTCTCAATCTTCGTGAGAAGCGGACGATTCTGAATCGAATTTAACCTTGCAAGGTAAACCTAACTCACACGCTTGGAACATCAAATGATAGTTCCGAAGCAACCGTTTGCCTTTCATTCCGACTCGTGGACAGGTCCACCACAAGCGACTGCAGGAACATACGCACTTCCAAAGTGCAAGACATACTTCTGTAGCGCGACTACAAAACCCGTATTCTTGGTTGCCCTTGCAACACGTATTTCCCCAATCGAACATAAGTAACCAAAAGAAGCAAGACGAGTGGTGGGAGGTATGTCCACTCCTCGGGCCGATTGGCTACTAGGCTTACCGCTTACCATATTTCGTGGCATGTGGTTAGTACTTTCAAACGCTTAACCACCGCTAACACACACTGCGGCCTTATCCAATTCAACAACACAAACGGGGTATCATCTCATCCATGATACCTCACAAAACTCCCGTCCGTCATCCTTATAGTGATTACAGGAATGTAAACATTACAACTCCTATATCGCGCGAGTGATAGGAAATCACTCGACTTCTACCGGTCCTATTAGCATAGCAGCTAGTCGGACTCAAGTGCTAGTATTCATCACATTGGTTCCTAGGGAAATGCAACTAGGGTGTCAAGCAATTCCTAAGAACTTAATGCATAGAATATGTAAATAGATATAGATTGCAGTGTAATAAAATAGTAGGTTATGTCCGGGGCTTGCCTTTATTGGTGGGGCTGGGGTTAGTCAAGTTAATAACGTCCGAACTTTGGTTCGGGCCTTCAGAGAATTCCCTGACGAAGTTCTCGGGGTCTTCAGGACAATCTCATTTTGGTTCCAGAATCTGTAGGAATTTCCACGGCTTGGTCCACGATCAGCTTGTAGTCACCTCCAGCGAGAATAGTCGGGTCTACATGATATGCAAGAATGTAGAATTAAGGAATGCATAGTCTTTTTATTTTATTTCACAATAAGCTGCACTCCAAAAGGCTAACACTCAGGAATTCATGGTACAGAAAGGAACCTAAGCTTTGAATCATAAACATTTAACTCATGACTATAACATTGATTTAATTGTAAACAAGAGTTAAAATATTCAAAATTAAATTCAAATTTGAATGTGAAGCTTGGATAATTAAAGTTACAAAGTTTTGAAAATTTAAACACAGCTCTATTGCACACTTAAAAGATTTTGACTAAAAGATCTAATTAGATAAGCTTTACTGAAAAGACTTAGTTAATTCTACTATAAAACAAATTGAATTGATCAACTTAAAAGAATTAAATTACAAAACAAGATTAGGTTTGAAAATTCCACATCAATTCATACTTAATCTTTAGGGATTGCATACCAAAAATCAAGATCAACAAAGTTAACATGTAGGAGCTATGGATATTACACTCTCTCTTGTCTTAGATTTAACATAGATTCAAAACTATTTGGTTTCATATCAAACTCACTTAATAGAAGTTGTAGAGTTCAAAATCTAGTTTTCAACAAAACTGGTTTTGCAATTTTTGGAATTTCCTACAATTTTCTATTGAATTTACAAGTCAAAAATACCACTCACATGAAATAACAAGCATTCATTTACTTCTATTTTAAACACAGCACGAATCATATACTTTCATAACATGGTCATAAGACAAGAGTAATAGAGTTTGAAATAAGGATTCAGGCCCAACTGGTTTTATATTTTTTTGAATTTTCTATGATTTCCTAGGAATTTCCAAAGTTCAGCACATTGAAAAGGGAGAAAGGATTGAAAACTTTCATATAGGCCCTCGGAAAGATTTGAGACCTTGCAATGTGGTCCCTATGGCCGGAAACAGGGCACCGGCGGCGGGTTAAGGCCAAATTTCGGCGAGGTGGGGCGTCAAGGGTGGAGAAGAGTTGGCCTACTGGCACTAGGAGCTTGAGGCGCACCGATTGGCGTGCTTGGGAGGAGAGGGGACGGCCGGAGGAGGTCCGCCGGCGTGGAGGCCGAAGGGCGGCGGCGGGGTGGTACTGGGAGCAATGCTCCGGCGAGGGAGAGGCACAAGGGGATGGGGAAAATGCTTCAGGAGGTCCCGGGGTAGCTTCTTATAGAGAGGAGAAGGGAAGGGAGGGGCGCATGGCCGGGCGCCATGGTGGCGTGGAGGTGGCAGAGCCGGCGGCGGCGCTGAGCGCGTGGGGGCGCGAGGAGAGGCCACGGGGGCGGGCTAGGGCAAAGGGCAGGGCTAGGGTGGCGCCTAGGAGTGAGTGGGAAGCAAGGGGGCTGCACTGACCGGCCGGGTTTCCGAGGAACGGCGGCGGCGGCGGCGAGCAGTAAAAACAGAGGAGCCGTGGGAGGGTTGAAGACGACTGGACTGATTTGCAATTTTCCAAAGTTCCAGGGACCTGTCTATAAACCAGCGATAACTTTTAAGCTAGGGCTCAAAAGGAAAAGTGTTCAAAATGAAAGTTGTAAAACTTTTCAAACTCTACAACTTTATTTTAGGGTTTGAAATCAAAAACTCGAAGTATGCAACTTTATTTTAAAACTTTGGACTAACTTTAAATTTTATAAGATTTTTTCCTTGCTAAATATTTCACACATAACTTGGGCCTAAATGCAAGTTTTTAGAACTGTCATGATTACTTGCATTCTTATAATTTGGCCCCTAGTAACTTTTGAAAATTACTTTTGTAACTCAGGCATCTTGCACAAAAGGACTTATATTCTTATAAAATTACACATAAGGTCTTATTTCTACAAATACATCCAACCTCATACATTTCAACACATGCATTACATTTCATACCTATTATGGTACAATTTGACACCTAGGGTGTCACAGCCTTCCCTGCTAAAAAGAATCTCGTCCCTAGATTCGAAGGCAGAAAGAACCAGACGATTAGATTTGGGGATTGGCTTGAAGGAAGTTTGGGAAATTTTGTTGGAGATAAGATTCTGTTTCCCAAGTTGCTTCTTCTTCGGTGTGGTGATCCCATAAAATCTTGTACATCTTAATCGTCTTTCTCCTGGTGACTCTTTCTTTGGTATCCAGGATTTGAACAGGTTGCTCGATGTAAGACAAATCAGGTTCAATCTCAATGGCGGTGGTTTCAATGATCTCCGTAGGTACTTTAATACATTTTTTGAGTTGAGAGATATGGAAGACATTGTGAATGGCAGCCAATTGAGATGGAAGGCAAATTTTGTAAGCCATGGGACCACAAACCTTAAGAATCTTAAAGGGTCCAACATACCGTGGTGCTAATTTCCCTTTTATGCCAAAACGCTGAACACCCTTGGTAGGAGATACTCGGAGATAAACAAAATCTCCTACTTGAAACTGCAGAGGTTTCCTTCTTTTATCTGTATAGCTTTTCTGTCTAGACTGAGCTATTTTAAGGTTGGCTTGAATAATCTTGATCTTATCTTCGGCTTCGACAACTAGATCTGGTCCAAAGATTTTGCGTTCACCGGTCTCGGACCAACTCAAAGGAGTTCGACATCTGCGACCGTATAACGCTTCAAAAGGAGCCATCTGAAGGCTAGATTGATAACTGTTGTTGTAAGAGAATTCAGCCAAAGCAAGACATTTGTCCCAGCTTGTACAATAGTGAATAATACAAGCTCGGAGCATGTCTTCAAGAATTTGGTTAACTCTCTCAGTCTGTCCATCAGTCTGGGGATGATATGCAGAGCTTCGAATTAGTTTAGTTCCAAGAGCAGACTACAACTGTTCCCAGAAGCGCGCAATGAATTGGGGCCCTCGATCAGAAATAATGGTCTTGGGGACACTATGCAACCGAACAATTTGATCTAGATAGACTTCGGCATACTTCTTAGTGGTGTAGATAGTACGCATGGGAAGAAAATGAGCGGTTTTAGTAAGTCTATCAATGATTACCCATATGGAGTCATGCTTTTGAGGGGTATTGGGAAGACCAACAATGAAATCCATACTGATGTCTTCCCATTTCCATGATGGAATGGGTAATGGCTGAAGTGTACCAGATACCTTGAGATGACTAGCTTTGACCCTCTGGCACGTATCACATTCAGATACATACTTAGCAATTTCCCTTTTCATTCTGGTCCACCAAAAATGCTGCCGTAGATCTTGATACATTTTGGTGCTACCAGGATGAATAGAAAATTTGGATAAATGTGCTTCATCAAGTATTTGTCATCGAATGGTACAACGATGCGACTGTTGAACCATAAGACTCCTTGAGAATCAGTATGAAAACACTTGTACTTAACTTCTCCCTGAGATAACCTAGTCTTAATAATTTTGATACCCTTATCATGTAGTTGTGACGTGACTATTTTATCTCGAAGGGTATTCTCGATGGATAAATGATTCAGACTACCTTGAGGAATGATTTCTAAATTGAGTTTCCTCATCTGATTGCAGAGAGTGTCACTGATGGTTGCTATGGACAAACAGTGACAATGTGCCTTGCGGCTAAGGGCATCCGCAACCACATTGGCCTTGCCAGGATGGTAATGTACCTCAAGATCGTAGTCTTTAATCAGTTCTAACCAACGCCTTTGCCTCATATTTAAGTCAGCTTGAGTGAAGATATACTTGAGGCTCTTATGGTCAGTGTAGATGTTACACTTAGCACCCATAAGATGATGTCTCCAGATCTTGAGAGCATGAATAACCGCTGCTAATTCAAGATCATGAGTTGGATAATTTTGCTCATGGTTTCAAAGTGCTCTGGATGCATAAGCAATGACTCGGTGGTTTTGCATAAGAACACAACCAAGGCCAGTTCCAGAGGCATCGCAATAGACATCAAAAGGCTGAGTAATATCCGGTTGAGCTAGTACGGGGGCAGTTGTCAGAAGTCTTCTCAAAGTGTGGAATGCTTCATCACACTTAGCATCCCAGTGGAACCTAATCTCTTTCTTAAGTAGCTCAGTCATGGGTTTGGCTATCTTAGAGAAATCCGGGATGAATCGGCGATAATACCCTGCCAATCCAAGGAAACTTCGAATTTGATGGACTGAAGTTGGGGGCTTCCAATCCATAACTTCCTGAACTTTAGTTGGATCAACCGATATGCCTTCACTAGAGATAGTGTGTCCCAGAAATTTCACACTATCCAGCGAAAATTCACATTTTCAGAATTTGGCATAAAGACGATGATCACGTAATCACTGAAGAACGATATGTAAGTGACTGGCATGGTCTTCATTATTCTTGGAATATATAAGAATATCATCGATGAAGACCACGACGAATTTATCGAGTTCCGGCATAAAAACTGAATTCATGAGATACATGAAATATGCCGGTGCATTGGTAAGTCCAAATGACATAACCAGATATTCATAAAGTCCATATCTAGTTGAGAAGGCCGTTTTTGGAATGTCACAAGGCCTAATCTTGATCTGATGATAGCCAGAGCGTAAGTCAATTTTTGAGAAGACCTTAGCTCCAGCTAATTGATCGAACAAAGTGTCAATGCGGGGAAGAGGGTACTTATTTTTGATAGTGACCGCATTGAGTGGACGATAATCAACACATAGCCTTAGGCTATTGTCCTTCTTTTTGACGAAGAGAGCGGGGCAACCCCAAGGTGACGCACTTAGGCGTATAAAACCTTTATCAAGAAGATCTTGAAGTTGAATTTTCAATTCAGCCAATTCATTTGGAGGCATGCGATACGGCCTCTTCGAAATAGGAGCGGTGCCAGGTTGAAGTTCAATAATAAACTCGATGTCTCTGTCTGGTGGCATCCCAGGCAAGTCGTCTGGAAAGACATCGGGATATTCACAGACTACTGGGATATCTTTTACTTTGACGTCTGTGATGGCATAAGCGCAAGAGTGCAGATACTCCTGCTGGGGCAGATAGAGGGTAGTTGCTCCTTGATGTGGTGAGTCAATCTCGATCACTCGGGAAGAGATGTCTAGCAGTACTCTATGTTCTGCCATCCAATTTGTCCCAAGTATAATATCGATACCCTCTAGGTTTAATAGAATCAAATCAGTTCTGATTTCCTTGCTACCCAATTGAATTGGCACCTTTTTGACCATTTGGCCAGATGTAATTTTTCCTCCGGGGGTAGAGATCACATATGACCCCTTAGTAGGGCAAAGATCAAGTCCTATTCGGGTACTGCAGTTGTTACTAATGAAACTATGAGTTGCTCCTGAATCGAATAATGTAACAACTGGTTTGTGGTGTACCGAAAATGTACCCGACATGATAGGAGCTCCATCCGGAAGTTCTGCAAGGGTAGTGAAATTGATTTGTCCTTGCCGGACTTGCATCATCGGCCTCTTGCCCTTGTTCCGGTCATTTTGACTAGAACTCTGCTCTTGATTAGGTTTCTTGGGCTGCGGACAATCCCGGACGAAATGATCCGCACTTCCGCAATTAAAACCATGATAGGTGCTGCTTCTCTGTTGGACTTGTTGAATATTTGGCCGTGGGCCAATTTGTTGTGGTTGTTGTAGAGGTACAGGAGGTTGATACTCTTCTTGTTGTTGAAGCGGCCTGAAAGCCAACTTGCTGATCAGGGCATTGCGCTGTGGCGCCCTAGGCGATACATTCTGAACCAATTGATACTGCGAGAGTTGAAGGCTCACGGATCCAGTAGAGATCCTTTGCTTCTTTTTGGCATGGTGTGCCGTAATACAATCCTCCTGAGTCAGTGCCATGTTGACCAGCTCGCTGAAAGTATTCGCCTTGATAAGATTCAGATGTTCTTTGAGCTTAGTATTCAAACCTCGACGAAAACGATCTTGCTTCTTAGCATCATTGTCAGCATGATAGCCCGCATACTGACACAGGTGATTAAAAGCCTGTGCATACTGCAGTACGGTGCGGGTGCCTTGAGTAAGTGCTAAGAACTCATTCAGTTTCCGCTCCATCAGCCCTTCAGGTATATGATGTGCCCTAAAGGCATTCCGGAATTCTTCCTAGGAGATAGCATGACCATCAGTTTGCATAGCACAAAAAGTATCCCACCAAATACGACCAGCTCCGTGCAGCTGTTGGGCAGCAAAATGAGCCTTGTTGGAGTCCGCACATGGAATCGTAAGAAGAGCAAACTTAGATTCAATGGTGCGGAGCCAAGCATCGGCATCCAAGGGCTCCTCCACTTTGCTGAACAGCGGGGGCTGAGTACTGAGGAAATCTTGATAGGTTGCTACCAAAGGTTCATCACGACCTCGTGACTGCTGGTGTTGTTGATTCTGCTGTGCTTGTACCAATAGATTAAGAAGTTCCGTTTGCCGAGCCATAACCTCGGCTAGATGTGAAAGTGATAGGGTTGGTTGTTGGGAATTGCTGGATTGATCTGCCCGGAAACCTTCCGGGGTTCCACGTGTGGCTCCAACCATCTGAAACAAAAATTCAGATGATAAAATTTATTTACCCTGTTGAAGACTTACAAGGTAAATAGGATGAGACGACTGATTCTGATACAGCAAGGGCTGGAAAGCAGAAAGATACTTAAGATACTTGACCAACACTACCACAAGAATCCCGTTAACCTGTCACACCCGATTTATAAGAACATAAATCGAGCAATCATATATGCGCCAGGATCGAGTCACGCATATATACAACAGATTATCAAGATATCACAACACATGTCACGAATAAAAGCGTATAAACTATAAAATGAATATCTTTATTACAACTGAATCAAGAATCAGTTCAAGGAATGCGGAAGCGCAAAATGAATACATGAAGAGCTGGGCGCCACAGGGACGTCGACTGGGAGACAAACGCCTAGAAGTCGTCGAAGCCGCTGACGTAGTCCTCCACGTTGCCGGGCACTGAGCAGCAGTCGAAGATATCCGAAACAGAACGGAGGAGTAGAGAGGCAAGGGTGAGTACAAACTAGTACTCAACAAGTATAACACAAACTATGAGGCTCTAGGCTAGCTGACTCAACTGCATTAGCTTTTAGTCTTGGCAAATTTTATTAAAGCTAATTACTACAAGTGGATGAGTTACCATAACCCAAATTGCATAAGAATTAATCAATATTAATTAGGAACTACTAAGAACCATCCAAACCAAAACCACCCGGGGAATCTCCCTAATCAAAGGTTGATAACCCCACTAATCAGACGGAGGATCTGGGCCGCTCATGACTGTGAGCACAGCTGATATATCAGTTTTACACTCTCGAGAGTTTGCACAACTTTACCCACAAGTCGTGAGCTACGCTAGTTGTTCATCGCACTTCCTTAGGTGAGATGGCTAGCAATCACACTACGAGACCGTTACAAAGGACCATGTTGGTAAGGTGTAACCGCTAAGGATTCTGGATCAGCGACGATGGGGCCCACCTCCGGGGGTACAAGACACACAGCACAGACCAAGCCGGAGGAGCAGGGACCATTGAAGCTTACCACCCCTCTTGCCCACGCAGGTAAGTTACTCCCGAACCAAAATGACCTAATTAGTAAGTCAAGACCGTCCCATTCCAGTCTTGTGGTTGCGCGGTTGTCCCAGGTTGTCGCTCTATGAACCGGTCCTTATGGAGAGTGGCCAACCAAGCACTAAGCACCGTGCTGGCCCCCTAAACCTAGTTTCTAACAAAAAACATCTTTTAAGGACGCACAAACCACTCAAGCACACAGCACAGAGGGTCGGCTCCAGAATTAAGTTGCATAAGACCATTAATAAATTAATTAAAAAGGACCAAGTGTGTTATAGCGCAGCAACCTAGCACAACTAACCAAAATGCAACCCAAAGGATATATATATATAGGATATAAAGTGGCTAGGAAATCCTTATAGGCGTACAGTATTAAAATGCAGTATGAAATTGTATTTAAAAAGTGATAGGAGGTTCATGTTATACTTGCCTTCCTCGTACTCTCCCGGCTGCTGCTCGAACTGCTCGGAAGATGGCTGCTCCTGGTACTGCTCCGGTGGCTCGACGTCTATTCACGATCGTAACAGCAATACATGGGCCACACATGCACACACATGCAAATAATAGCAAAATATAATAAACAGTACACCAATACAATAGAACAGCACATAAAACTGGCCTAGAACTATTCTACGCATTACAACGATCGCGAGGATATAAAGAACACCTAAAACGGAGCTAAAACGCGAAAACTACGCTTAAAACAAGATCCAGGGACCTATTTGCGAGAAAAACAGAACTTCCAGGGGGTTCTGGGCAAAAACCAGGGACCTAAACGCAATTAAAGGGTAGATCTAGGGGTTAGCATGAGAAAACCCAAGATATGGACTGCGGGTTCAAAATCCAGGAAGCTCAGGGGGTCAAACGTGAAGGAAAGGACCTGCCTGTAAATACTTTTGAGCTAGGGTTGGACGGCGGGTTGATTTCCCAAAAACCCTAGGGTTCTTCAGCAAAAAGACAAGGCTGAAAGGGTACGTTTTAATCTGGATCGCCGGATCTAGCATCTACGGCTCAGATTAGATTCTAACAGCGAAGGGGTACGCGCGTCTAACCGCCGTAGGATCTAGATCTAACGGATCGGCCGCTAACTTAACTGGATTCAAATCCAAACCGTTCAACTCAGATCTGACGGCTCCGCCTCACACTTAACTCGAACCGGTATGCGCGAACTCAGACGCTCGGATCTCGATCGCACGGTTCGGATCAACGAGTTTCCAATCTAATCCTAGACGCCAATAGCGGATCGAACGGCCCGGGACAAAGGGGACGCGAGGTGGCGGCACTGGGTCGCCGGAGCTCGGCTCCGCGGCGGCGCCTCACCGGCGTAGACCGTTCCCGGCCGTCTGAGCTCCTTCTGAGATGAGGTCAAGTCCTGGAGGAGGTTGGCAGCATGGGTAGTCCATCTGGGCAGTTGTGGTGGAGGATTTGGGCACGACTAGGGCGGAACGGCGGTGAGAGCGGCTCGGGGCGACGGCGTAACGACGGCGCGGGCGTTCTGGGCGCTACGGGCGGCTAAGGGCTACTGCATCCGGTGCAAAAGGACCAGGGTGATGGAGCGAAGCTCACCGAGGGGATGTGGGGGTCGACGGTGCAACGGAGGAAGGACGGCGACGCCGACCGGCGGCGGAGGGGTCGGGTTCCCACGGAGGAGGACGATGCCGGGGTGGCCGGGCCCTCTGGATGGTGGGAATCGCTCCGGGAGGTTCCTGCGAAGGGGATGGGGAGGTCAGCACGGCTCGGGGAACACCGGGGGCCGGCAATTGCTCGGAGGCGACTCACCGGCAGCAATGGTTCGAGTTCAAATCCGGCGAGCTCCAGGGCACGGGGAAGACTGGGACGAGCAGTGGCGGCTGGGCGAGACACGAGAGAGCGGACGTGGGCAAGAAAAAGGGGTGAAGGGGCCTTGGCGTGCGGGTCGCTGGCAACGGATCCCGTGCCTTCCTCGGTTCGTTGCGACTCGGCCTCACCCAGGTGCGGGCGAGCTTCTAGAAGGGGAAAGAAGGCTCGGGGGTTGGCCAGTGGGGCCACGCGAGCGCGAGAGAAGGAAGCCCGGGGTGCTGCGGGGCGGCCCTCGGTCAGCGGCAGGACGACCGGACCGGCGAGAGGGGAAAACAGAGGAGGCGCGAGGAAGGGGGAAGAAACGCCTGACCGGTGGGACCGGCCTGGCAGAGGCCGTGAGTGGCTGCTCGCGTGAGGGAAGAAGGGCCGGCTCGGGCTAGGCCGCGGGAGAAAAGAGAGAGAGAGAGAGAGAGAGAGAGAGACGCTGGGCTGGGGAAAAAGGGGGGGGGGTCGGGGCGCGGCCCATGCGGGGAGGAGGAGGGGCTTCGGGTGGCCCATGCGGGGAAGAGGAAGGGAGAGAGGAGAGTGGGCCGGGCTGAGAGAGTTGGGCTGGTTTCTTTCCCTCTCCTTTTCCTTTTTCTTTTCTACACTCAAAACCATTCAAACAAATCTATTTGAATTCAAATAAGTTTGAATTCAAATCCTATAAATTCAACACAAGAAAAATAATGCTCCAGCATGAATGCACAAACATGTTGACCCTACAATTAATTTTATTTCCTTGTGTTATAAATTGCTTTAAATGCGAGATAATTTAGAGAAAACCCTGAAAAATTTATTTAAGCCCAAATAAATTCCTTAAAAAATTAGGGAAATTGCATTAGGGTGTTACAAACCTACCCCCCTTACAGGAATCGCGTCCCGAGATTCGAATAGGCTAGCTAGCAAAGAGATCGGGATATGTCTTTCTCAGCTCATCTTCTCGCTCCCAAGTAGCCTCATCCTCCGTGTGGTGACTCCACTGAACACGGCACATCTTGATCTTCTTGTTTCTAGTAACTCTCTCCGATGTCTCCAGAATCTTTACCGGATGCTCGATGTAAGTCAGATCCTCCTGCACATCTAACCCTTCTATCGGTGCTTGCTCTTCTGGCACCCTCAAGCACTTCTTCAGCTGAGACACGTGAAACACATCGTGCACTCCAGAGAGACTCGGAGGCAACTCCAAACGATATGCCACCTCACCTTTCCGTTCCAACACCTTGAACGGACCGATGTATCGAGGGGCTAGCTTCCCTCGTACATTAAACCTGCGAATTCCCCTCATCGATGAGACTTTCAGGTATACATGATCACCCACTGCAAAGGTCAGATCCCGACGACGAACATCCGCATAGCTCTTCTGACGAGTCTGAGCAACCCTCAGATTCTCTCGCACCTGCTGTACCAGCTGTTCGGCCTCCTCAACAATCTCCAGGCCAAATACCTGCCTCTCACCAATCTGATCCCAATACAGCGGAGTCCTGCATTTCCGACCATACAGGGTCTCGAAAGGAGATTTCTTCAGACTGGCCTGATAACTGTTGTTATACGAAAACTCTGCGTACGGCAGGCACTTATCCCAGCTGGTACCATACTGAATAGCGCAGGCTCGGAGCATATCTTCCAACACTTGGTTGGTTCTCTCTGTCTGCCCATCTGTCTGAGGATGATAAGCAGTACTGAAACGCAGTTTCGTATCCAACGAATCATGCAACTGCTCCCAGAACCGCGAAGTGAACTGAGATCCTCGATCAGATATAATCTTCTTTGGAATGCCATGCAGACAGACAATCCTAGAGATGTACAACTCTGCGAGTCTAGCACCTGAGTAAGTAGTGTTCACCGGAATGAAGTGAGCAACCTTCGTCAAGCGATCCACTACTACCCATATGGAGTTGTACCCTTTCTGAGTACGAGGCAAGCCAACAATGAAGTCCATAGTGATTTCCTCCCATTTCCACTCTGGAATCTTCAACGGCTGCAATAACCCTGCTGGCCTCTGATGCTCTGCCTTGACACGCTGACAAGTGTCGCAGATAGCCACGTACTCCGCAACGGAACGCTTCATTCCATACCACCAGAATCGTTCCTTGAGGTCATAATACATCTTCGTGCTGCCTGGATGAATAGAATATGCCGTATCATGAGCCTCACTCAAGATCAGCTTCCTAAGATCCGCAACATCCGGCACACATATCCGACCCTTGTACCACAAGGTAACCTGATCATCCTCTCTGAAATGAGGAGCTTTACCAATCTTAAGCAATTCACGAATCTCCTGCAGCTTCTGATCTTCCTTCTGATGCTGCCTGATCTCCGCCTCTAGAGTGGGTTCTGCCTCGAATGATGTACCCGAGGTGTGATGCAAGAAACCCAGACTCAACTGCTCAAACTCCTCGCATAACTTCTGAGGCATCTGAAAAGCCACGGCCAGGTTAACATAGCTCTTCCTGCTCAGAGCATCTGCCACAACATTAGCCTTGCCCGGATGATAGTGAATCTCCAGGTCATAATCCTTGACCAACTCTAGCCATCTTCTCTGCCGCATGTTCAGCTCACTCTGAGTGAAAATATACTTGAGGCTCTTGTGATCGGTGTAAATATCACACCTCTGCCCAAACAAGTAATGCCTCCATATCTTCAGAGCATGCACAACCGCGGCTAACTCCAGATCATGAGTGGGATAATTCAGCTCGTGCCGGCGCAACTGCCGTGAAGCATAAGCTATCACTCTGCCCTCCTGCATCAGAACACAACCAAGACCATCCCTCGAAGAATCACAGTACACCGTGAACCTCTTGCTCTGGTCTGGCAGAGTAAGGACTGGCGCCGTGGTCAACCTCGTCTTCAGCTCTTCGAAGGCCTTTTGACGCTCATCAGTCCAGGAGAAATCCACACCCTTCTCTAGCAAGGAAGTCAAAGGCTTCGCAATCTTGGAGAAATTCTCGATGAACCTCCGATAGTATCCAGCTAAGCCCAGAAAAGAGCGGACTTCCTTCACCGTCTGTGGTACAACCCAGTCAAGCACATCCTTCACCTTTCCGGGGTCCACAGCAATACCTCCCTTGGAGATAACATGACCGAGGAACGGAACCTCGTCAATCCAGAACTCGCACTTGCTGAGCTTGGCATACAGCTTGTGCTCTCTGAGCCTCTGCAACACAAGCCTCAGATGCTTTTCATGCTCTGCTTCTGACTTGGAATATATCAGGATATCATCAATGAATATCACCACAAAGGTGTCCAGATAATCCATGAAAACCTTGTTCATCAGATGCATGAAGAAAGCCGGAGCATTGGTCAAGCCAAAGGACATGACCGTATACTCGTATAGCCCATACTTGCAGGTGAATGCCGTCTTCGGGATATCCTCGGAATGAATCTTCAGCTGATGATAACCCGAACGCAGATCAATCTTCGAGAACACACAAGCACCCTGAAGCTGATCAGAAAGATCCTCAATACGAGGCAATGGATGCTTGTTCTTGATGGTGACTGCATTCAGATCCCGATAATCGACGCACATTCTCTTCGCACCATCCTTCTTCTCTAGGAGCAATACAGGAAAAGCCCAAGGAGAGAAACTGCGACGGATATAACCCTTAGCTAGCAACTCGTCGACAGTCTTCTTAACCTCCTCATGCTCGACGGGAGCCATACGATAGGGCCTCTTAGCAATAGGAGCTGTGCCAGGCAAGAGATCAATAGAAAACTCAATGTCGCGATCAGGCGGCATACCTGGCAAATCATCCGGAAAGACATCCAGGAATTCAGACACCACGCGAATACCATCCGTGGGTCTAGCCTCCATCTGATGAAGAAATCCAGAGGGCTCTGTGGCACCAACAGTAACCTCCTGACCATCCGGTGCTGACAGAAGAACCATCCTCTGAGCACAATCTATCCGGACTCCCCACTTGGCAAGAGTCTCCATCCCGAGGATCACATCAATGCCCTTGGAGTCTAGCACCATCAGATTCGCGTTGAAATCTACCCCCCTTATAGCCACACTGACTCTGGGACAGAAGACATGAGACCTCAACTGCCCTCCCGGTGAAGATACTAACATGCACCTCTTTAATGTGCTAGTAGGAATGCCATGATGCTCAACAAAGGACTGGGTAATGAAAGAATGTGTAGCACCAGTATCAAAAAGCACTGTAGCTGGATGGGCATTAACCATGAATGTACCAATAACCACGTTGGGAGCCTCGGCCGCTGACTCGGCCGTCACGTGGTTCACCCTGCCCTGAGCTGGGGCCTTGGGCTGAGCTGCACGCCCCTGCTGTCCTGCCTGCACCTTCCGAGGGCAGACGTTGGCATAGTGCCCCGGCTCGCCGCAGTGGAAGCACACTCGAGGAAATGCAGCGGCCTGCTGCCCAGGAGGAGAAGTGGGCGCTCCCTGCCTCTGAGCTGGCGGAGCCGGAGGCGCTGGAAGCCTCTGACCCTGTCCCGCCTACTGCTGCTGCTGAGGACGAGGCAGAAACTGCTGCCGCTGCTGGTACTGCTGGGGCGGCCTCTGCTGCTGCTGTGGTGGATGCTGATAGCGGGGACGAGTGTTGCTGCCCGAAGAGGATGGAGCCATCTTCCTCTTCTTATCCTCGATCTCCCGGCGCTTGCGCTCGGTGTTGAGGGCTGCATCCACCAGATGGTTGAAGTTGTCGAAGCGGTGGTTCAGCAGCGCATACTGGATGTGATCATCCAGCCCTTCCTTGAAATACTCCTGCTTATCGCTATCACGAGCGACGTCAGCAGGGGCATAACGGGCAAGCTGAAGGAAATGGTCACGGTATTCCGTCACCGTCATCGATCCCTGAGACAACGAACACAGATAATAAGGATAGAAACCGCTCAATTGGTCAGGTTTACGAAAGAAATCAAGGATAGATCAAGCTCAAAGAGATTGCGGAGAATTCCATTCAAATTTACCTGCTTAAGGGCACGGAACTCCTTCTGCTTCATCTTCATTATGCCCTCAGGAATGTGATGGTTCCTGAAACGCTCACGGAACTGGTCCCACGTGAGAGCATCACGATCCCGAGCTGGGTAGGACTCCCACCAGTCAAGAGCGGAACCTCGCAGCTGCCCTGCTGCGTACAGAACCCGCTCTCGGTCGTCGCACTGCGCAACAACCAACTGGCGCTCCACCGAACGAAGCCAGTCGTCCGCCTGGAGTGGGTCCGTGGCGTGAGAGAAAGTCGGAGGATGACCTCTCAGAAAGTCCGCACGCCGATCACGAGGCTGAGGTGGCGGAGGAGGCGGCGGCTGGGCATGGATATGCTGAAGAGCCTGAACGGTGTTGTTCAGGGTCGCCATCATCTGCATCTGGAGCTGGAAGAACTGCTCCGGGGTCAGGGGTGGCGGCATCGGTAATGGCTGACCGGTACCCTGGTTGTTCTGCTCCTGCTGGTCAGAACCGGAACCGGTGCGCCTGGTGTTCACCATCTGATTGCAACAATGAAATTTTATGAGAGAGAAACATTGTGCAGCTGCGGAAATGAACTTCGATAGGATATAACAGAGAGAAAGGAATATAGGTTTTACCCCCGACGATCTAACTCAAGTTTTATTATTTAGTTCAAGTTGGGTTAGGGTCGATTTGCATGAACAAATTCAACTACTAAACTATGCAATCAACCAAAGATCCAAATCATACATTTGCACAATAACAACCATTCAATGTTCACAACTTAGTCGAGTTTATCACACTACCCGACTAACACACTCGTTCTAGCGTATTTTCATTGGGATAGCTTAAACTGATAGGGTTAAACGAATTCAGGCCAACGTATACGGGATATATCAAACTAACCCTCGGAAAAAGCAGAGAGGATTAGCAAACTCGAGGTTCAGAATCCAAGGAATAGAAGCAGAAACGAATGTTTGAGTTTTGCGGAAGCAGAGCAAGCGAAATGAAATCCCTAACTTGACCATTTCTATCTAGGCTTCGTCCTACAGTCAACACGGCTCTGATACCAATCTGTCACACCCGATTTATAAGGACATAAATCGAGCAATCATATATGCGCCAGGATCGAGTCACGCATATATACAACAGATTATCAAGATATCACAACACATGTCACGAATAAAAGCGTATAAACTATAAAATGAATATCTTTATTACAACTGAATCAAGAATCAGTTCAAGGAATGCGGAAGCGCAAAATGAATACATGAAGAGCTGGGCGCCACAGGGACGTCGACTGGGAGACAAACGCCTAGAAGTCGTCGAAGCCGCTGACGTAGTCCTCCACGTTGCCGGGCACTGAGCAGCAGTCGAAGATATCCGAAACAGAACGGAGGAGTAGAGAGGCAAGGGTGAGTACAAACTAGTACTCAACAAGTATAACACAAACTATGAGGCTCTAGGCTAGCTGACTCAACTGCATTAGCTTTTAGTCTTGGCAAATTTTATTAAAGCTAATTACTACAAGTGGATGAGTTACCATAACCCAAATTGCATAAGAATTAATCAATATTAATTAGGAACTACTAAGAACCATCCAAACCAAAACCACCCGGGGAATCTCCCTAATCAAAGGTTGATAACCCCACTAATCAGACGGAGGATCTGGGCCGCTCATGACTGTGAGCACAGCTGATATATCAGTTTTACACTCTCGAGAGTTTGCACAACTTTACCCACAAGTCGTGAGCTACGCTAGTTGTTCATCGCACTTCCTTAGGTGAGATGGCTAGCAATCACACTACGAGACCGTTACAAAGGACCATGTTGGTAAGGTGTAACCGCTAAGGATTCTGGATCAGCGACGATGGGGCCCACCTCCGGGGGTACAAGACACACAGCACAGACCAAGCCGGAGGAGCAGGGACCATTGAAGCTTACCACCCCTCTTGCCCACGCAGGTAAGTTACTCCCGAACCAAAATGACCTAATTAGTAAGTCAAGACCGTCCCATTCCAGTCTTGTGGTTGCGCGGTTGTCCCAGGTTGTCGCTCTATGAACCGGTCCTTATGGAGAGTGGCCAACCAAGCACTAAGCACCGTGCTGGCCCCCTAAACCTAGTTTCTAACAAAAAACATCTTTTAAGGACGCACAAACCACTCAAGCACACAGCACAGAGGGTCAGCTCCAGAATTAAGTTGCATAAGACCATTAATAAATTAATTAAAAAGGACCAAGTGTGTTATAGCGCAGCAACCTAGCACAACTAACCAAAATGCAACCCAAAGGATATATATATATAGGATATAAAGTGGCTAGGAAATCCTTATAGGCGTACAGTATTAAAATGCAGTATGAAATTGTATTTAAAAAGTGATAGGAGGTTCATGTTATACTTGCCTTCCTCGTACTCTCCCGGCTGCTGCTCGAACTGCTCGGAAGATGGCTGCTCCTGGTACTGCTCCGGTGGCTCGACGTCTATTCACGATCGTAACAGCAATACATGGGCCACACATGCACACACATGCAAATAATAGCAAAATATAATAAACAGTACACCAATACAATAGAACAGCACATAAAACTGGCCTAGAACTATTCTACGCGTTACAACGATCGCGAGGATATAAAGAACACCTAAAACGGAGCTAAAACGCGAAAACTACGCTTAAAACAAGATCCAGGGACCTATTTGCGAGAAAAACAGAACTTCCAGGGGGTTCTGGGCAAAAACCAGGGACCTAAACGCAATTAAAGGGTAGATCTAGGGGTTAGCATGAGAAAACCCAAGATATGGACTGCGGGTTCAAAATCCAGGAAGCTCAGGGGGTCAAACGTGAAGGAAAGGACCTGCCTGTAAATACTTTTGAGCTAGGGTTGGACGGCGGGTTGATTTCCCAAAAACCCTAGGGTTCTTCAGCAAAAAGACAAGGCTGAAAGGGTACGTTTTAATCTGGATCGCCGGATCTAGCATCTACGGCTCAGATTAGATTCTAACAGCGAAGGGGTACGCGCGTCTAACCGCCGTAGGATCTAGATCTAACGGATCGGCCGCTAACTTAACTGGATTCAAATCCAAACCGTTCAACTCAGATCTGACGGCTCCGCCTCACACTTAACTCGAACCGGTATGCGCGAACTCAGATGCTCGGATCTCGATCGCACGGTCCGGATCAACGAGTTTCCAATCTAATCCTAGACGCCAATAGCGGATCGAACGGCCCGGGACAAAGGGGACGCGAGGTGGCGGCACTGGGTCGCCGGAGCTCGGCTCCGCGGCGGCGCCTCACCGGCGTAGACCGTTCCCGGCCGTCTGAGCTCCTTCTGAGATGAGGTCAAGTCCTGGAGGAGGTTGGCAGCATGGGTAGTCCATCTGGGCAGTTGTGGTGGAGGATTTGGGCACGACTAGGGCGGAACGGCGGTGAGAGCGGCTCGGGGCGACGGCGTAACGACGGCGCGGGCGTTCTGGGCGCTACGGGCGGCTAAGGGCTACTGCATCCGGTGCAAAAGGACCAGGGTGATGGAGCGAAGCTCACCGAGGGGATGTGGGGGTCGACGGTGCAACGGAGGAAGGACGGCGACGCCGACCGGCGGCGGAGGGGTCGGGTTCCCACGGAGGAGGACGATGCCGGGGTGGCCGGGCCCTCTGGATGGTGGGAATCGCTCCGGGAGGTTCCTGCGAAGGGGATGGGGAGGTCAGCACGGCTCGGGAACACCGGGGGCCGGCAATTGCTCGGAGGCGACTCACCGGCAGCAATGGTTCGAGTTCAAATCCGGCGAGCTCCAGGGCACGGGGAAGACTGGGACGAGCAGTGGCGGCTGGGCGAGACACGAGAGAGCGGACGTGGGCAAGAAAAAGGGGTGAAGGGGCCTTGGCGTGCGGGTCGCTGGCAACGGATCCCGTGCCTTCCTCGGTTCGTTGCGACTCGGCCTCACCCAGGTGCGGGCGAGCTTCTAGAAGGGGAAAGAAGGCTCGGGGGTTGGCCAGTGGGGCCACGCGAGCGCGAGAGAAGGAAGCCCGGGGTGCTGCGGGGCGGCCCTCGGTCAGCGGCAGGACGACCGGACCGGCGAGAGGGGAAAACAGAGGAGGCGCGAGGAAGGGGGAAGAAACGCCTGACCGGTGGGACCGGCCTGGCAGAGGCCGTGAGTGGCTGCTCGCGTGAGGGAAGAAGGGCCGGCTCGGGCTAGGCCGCGGGAGAAAAGAGAGAGAGAGAGACGCTGGGCTGGGGAAAAAGGGGGGGGGGGGTCGGGGCGCGGCCCATGCGGGGAGGAGGAGGGGCTTCGGGTGGCCCATGCGGGGAAGAGGAAGGGAGAGAGGAGAGTGGGCCGGGCTGAGAGAGTTGGGCTGGTTTCTTTCCCTCTCCTTTTCCTTTTTCTTTTCTACACTCAAAACCATTCAAACAAATCTATTTGAATTCAAATAAGTTTGAATTCAAATCCTATAAATTCAACACAAGAAAAATAATGCTCCAGCATGAATGCACAAACATGTTGACCCTACAATTAATTTTATTTCCTTGTGTTATAAATTGCTTTAAATGCGAGATAATTTAGAGAAAACCCTGAAAAATTTATTTAAGCCCAAATAAATTCCTTAAAAAATTAGGGAAATTGCATTAGGGTGTTACAAACCTACCCCCCTTACAGGAATCGCGTCCCGAGATTCGAATAGGCTAGCTAGCAAAGAGATCGGGATATGTCTTTCTCAGCTCATCTTCTCGCTCCCAAGTAGCCTCATCCTCCGTGTGGTGACTCCACTGAACACGGCACATCTTGATCTTCTTGTTTCTAGTAACTCTCTCCGATGTCTCCAGAATCTTTACCGGATGCTCGATGTAAGTCAGATCCTCCTGCACATCTAACCCTTCTATCGGTGCTTGCTCTTCTGGCACCCTCAAGCACTTCTTCAGCTGAGACACGTGAAACACATCGTGCACTCCAGAGAGACTCGGAGGCAACTCCAAACGATATGCCACCTCACCTTTCCGTTCCAACACCTTGAACGGACCGATGTATCGAGGGGCTAGCTTCCCTCGTACATTAAACCTGCGAATTCCCCTCATCGATGAGACTTTCAGGTATACATGATCACCCACTGCAAAGGTCAGATCCCGACGACGAACATCCGCATAGCTCTTCTGACGAGTCTGAGCAACCCTCAGATTCTCTCGCACCTGTTGTACCAGCTGTTCGGCCTCCTCAACAATCTCCAGGCCAAATACCTGCCTCTCACCAATCTGATCCCAATACAGCGGAGTCCTGCATTTCCGACCATACAGGGTCTCGAAAGGAGATTTCTTCAGACTGGCCTGATAACTGTTGTTATATGAAAACTCTGCGTACGGCAGGCACTTATCCCAGCTGGTACCATACTGAATAGCGCAGGCTCGGAGCATATCTTCCAACACTTGGTTGGTTCTCTCTGTCTGCCCATCTGTCTGAGGATGATAAGCAGTACTGAAACGCAGTTTCGTATCCAACGAATCATGCAACTGCTCCCAGAACCGCGAAGTGAACTGAGATCCTCGATCAGATATAATCTTCTTTGGAATGCCATGCAGACAGACAATCCTAGAGATGTACAACTCTGCGAGTCTAGCACCTGAGTAAGTAGTGTTCACCGGAATGAAGTGAGCAACCTTCGTCAAGCGATCCACTACTACCCATATGGAGTTGTACCCTTTCTGAGTACGAGGCAAGCCAACAATGAAGTCCATAGTGATTTCCTCCCATTTCCACTCTGGAATCTTCAACGGCTGCAATAACCCTGCTGGCCTCTGATGCTCTGCCTTGACACACTGACAAGTGTCGCAGATAGCCACGTACTCCGCAACGGAACGCTTCATTCCATACCACCAGAATCATTCCTTGAGGTCATAATACATCTTCGTGCTGCCTGGATGAATAGAATATGCCGTATCATGAGCCTCACTCAAGATCAGCTTCCTAAGATCCGCAACATCCGGCACACATATCCGACCCTTGTACCACAAGGTAACCTGATCATCCTCTCTGAAATGAGGAGCTTTACCAATCTTAAGCAATTCACGAATCTCCTGCAGCTTCTGATTTTCCTTCTGATGCTACCTGATCTCCGCCTCTAGAGTGGGTTCTGCCTCGAATGATGTACCCGAGGTGTGATGCAAGAAACCCAGACTCAACTGCTCAAACTCCTCGCATAACTTCTGAGGCATCTGAAAAGCCACGGCCAGGTTAACATAGCTCTTCCTGCTCAGAGCATCTGCCACAACATTAGCCTTGCCCGGATGATAGTGAATCTCCAGGTCATAATCCTTGACCAACTCTAGCCATCTTCTCTGCCGCATGTTCAGCTCACTCTGAGTGAAAATATACTTGAGGCTCTTGTGATCGGTGTAAATATCACACCTCTGCCCAAACAAGTAATGCCTCCATATCTTCAGAGCATGCACAACCGCGGCTAACTCCAGATCATGAGTGGGATAATTCAGCTCGTGCCGGCGCAACTGCCGTGAAGCATAAGCTATCACTCTGCCCTCCTGCATCAGAACACAACCAAGACCATCCCTCGAAGAATCACAGTACACCGTGAACCTCTTGCTCTGGTCTGGCAGAGTAAGGACTGGCGCCGTGGTCAACCTCGTCTTCAGCTCTTCGAAGGCCTTTTGACGCTCATCAGTCCAGGAGAAATCCACACCCTTCTCTAGCAAGGAAGTCAAAGGCTTCGCAATCTTGGAGAAATTCTCGATGAACCTCCGATAGTATCCAGCTAAGCCCAGAAAAGAGCGGACTTCCTTCACCGTCTGTGGTACAACCCAGTCAAGCACATCCTTCACCTTTCCGGGGTCCACAGCAATACCTCCCTTGGAGATAACATGACCGAGGAACGGAACCTCGTCAATCCAGAACTCGCACTTGCTGAGCTTGGCATACAGCTTGTGCTCTCTGAGCCTCTGCAACACAAGCCTCAGATGCTTTTCATGCTCTGCTTCTGACTTGGAATATATCAGGATATCATCAATGAATATCACCACAAAGGTGTCCAGATAATCCATGAAAACCTTGTTCATCAGATGCATGAAGAAAGCCGGAGCATTGGTCAAGCCAAAGGACATGACCGTATACTCGTATAGCCCATACTTGCAGGTGAATGCCGTCTTCGGGATATCCTCGGAATGAATCTTCAGCTGATGATAACCCGAATGCAGATCAATCTTCGAGAACACACAAGCACCCTGAAGCTGATCAGAAAGATCCTCAATACGAGGCAATGGATGCTTGTTCTTGATGGTGACTGCATTCAGATCCCGATAATCGACGCACATTCTCTTCGCACCATCCTTCTTCTCTAGGAGCAATACAGGAAAAGCCCAAGGAGAGAAACTGCGACGGATATAACCCTTAGCTAGCAACTCGTCGACAGTCTTCTTAACCTCCTCATGCTCGACGGGAGCCATACGATAGGGCCTCTTAGTAATAGGAGCTGTGCCAGGCAAGAGATCAATAGAAAACTCAATGTCGCGATCAGGCGGCATACCTGGCAAATCATCCGGAAAGACATCCAGGAATTCAGACACCACGCGAATACCATCCGTGGGTCTAGCCTCCATCTGATGAAGAAATCCAGAGGGCTCTGTGGCACCAACAGTAACCTCCTGACCATCCGGTGCTGACAGAAGAACCATCCTCTGAGCACAATCTATCCGGACTCCCCACTTGGCAAGAGTCTCCATCCCGAGGATCACATCAATGCCCTTGGAGTCTAGCACCATCAGATTCGCGTTGAAATCTACCCCCCTTATAGCCACACTGACTCTGGGACAGAAGACATGAGACCTCAACTGCCCTCCCGGTGAAGATACTAACATGCACCTCTTTAATGTGCTAGTAGGAATGCCATGATGCTCAACAAAGGACTGGGTAATGAAAGAATGTGTAGCACCAGTATCAAAAAGCACTGTAGCTGGATGGGCATTAACCATGAATGTACCAATAACCACGTTGGGAGCCTCGGCCGCTGACTCGGCCGTCACGTGGTTCACCCTGCCCTGAGCTGGGGCCTTGGGCTGAGCTGCACGCCCCTGCTGTCCTGCCTGCACCTTCCGAGGGCAGACGTTGGCGTAGTGCCCCGGCTCGCCGCAGTGGAAGCACACTCGAGGAAATGCAGCGGCCTGCTGCCCAGGAGGAGAAGTGGGCGCTCCCTGCCTCTGAGCTGGCGGAGCCGGAGGCGCTGGAAGCCTCTGACCCTGTCCCGCCTGCTGCTGCTGCTGAGGACGAGGCAGAAACTGCTGCCGCTGCTGGTACTGCTGGGGCGGCCTCTGCTGCTGCTGTGGTGGATGCTGATAGCGGGGACGAGTGTTGCTGCCCGAAGAGGATGGAGCCATCTTCCTCTTCTTATCCTCGATCTCCCGGCGCTTGCGCTCGGTGTTGAGGGCTGCATCCACCAGATGGTTGAAGTTGTCGAAGCGGTGGTTCAGCAGCGCATACTGGATGTGATCATCCAGCCCTTCCTTGAAATACTCCTGCTTATCGCTATCACGAGCGACGTCAGCAGGGGCATAACGGGCAAGCTGAAGGAAACGGTCACGGTATTCCGTCACCGTCATCGATCCCTGAGACAACGAACACAGATAATAAGGATAGAAACCGCTCAATTGGTCAGGTTTACGAAAGAAATCAAGGATAGATCAAGCTCAAAGAGATTGCGGAGAATTCCATTCAAATTTACCTGCTTAAGGGCACGGAACTCCTTCTGCTTCATCTTCATTATGCCCTCAGGAATGTGATGGTTCCTGAAACGCTCACGGAACTGGTCCCACGTGAGAGCATCACGATCCCGAGCTGGGTAGGACTCCCACCAGTCAAGAGCGGAACCTCGCAGCTGCCCTGCTGCGTACAGAACCCGCTCTCGGTCGTCGCACTGCGCAACAACCAACTGGCGCTCCACCGAACGAAGCCAGTCGTCCGCCTGGAGTGGGTCCGTGGCGTGAGAGAAAGTCGGAGGATGACCTCTCAGAAAGTCCGCACGCCGATCACGAGGCTGAGGTGGCGGAGGAGGCGGCGGCTGGGCATGGATATGCTGAAGAGCCTGAACGGTGTTGTTCAGGGTCGCCATCATCTGCATCTGGAGCTGGAAGAACTGCTCCGGGGTCAGGGGTGGCGGCATCGGTAATGGCTGACCGGTACCCTGGTTGTTCTGCTCCTGCTGGTCAGAACCGGAACCGGTGCGCCTGGTGTTCACCATCTGATTGCAACAACGAAATTTTATGAGAGAGAAACATTGTGCAGCTGCGGAAATGAACTTCGATAGGATATAACAGAGAGAAAGGAATATAGGTTTTACCCCCGACGATCTAACTCAAGTTTTATTATTTAGTTCAAGTTGGGTTAGGGTCGATTTGCATGAACAAATTCAACTACTAAACTATGCAATCAACCAAAGATCCAAATCATACATTTGCACAATAACAACCATTCAATGTTCACAACTTAGTCGAGTTTATCACACTACCCGACTAACACACTCGTTCTAGCGTATTTTCATTGGGATAGCTTAAACTGATAGGGTTAAACGAATTCAGGCCAACGTATACGGGATATATCAAACTAACCCTCGGAAAAAGCAGAGAGGATTAGCAAACTCGAGGTTCAGAATCCAAGGAATAGAAGCAGAAACGAATGTTTGAGTTTTGCGGAAGCAGAGCAAGCGAAATGAAATCCCTAACTTGACCATTTCTATCTAGGCTTCGTCCTACAGTCAACACGGCTCTGATACCAATCTGTCACACCCGATTTATAAGGACATAAATCGAGCAATCATATATGCGCCAGGATCGAGTCACGCATATATACAACAGATTATCAAGATATCACAACACATGTCACGAATAAAAGCGTATAAACTATAAAATGAATATCTTTATTACAACTGAATCAAGAATCAGTTCAAGGAATGCGGAAGCGCAAAATGAATACATGAAGAGCTGGGCGCCACAGGGACGTCGACTGGGAGACAAACGCCTAGAAGTCGTCGAAGCCGCTGACGTAGTCCTCCACGTTGCCGGGCACTGAGCAGCAGTCGAAGATATCCGAAACAGAACGGAGGAGTAGAGAGGCAAGGGTGAGTACAAACTAGTACTCAACAAGTATAACACAAACTATGAGGCTCTAGGCTAGCTGACTCAACTGCATTAGCTTTTAGTCTTGGCAAATTTTATTAAAGCTAATTACTACAAGTGGATGAGTTACCATAACCCAAATTGCATAAGAATTAATCAATATTAATTAGGAACTACTAAGAACCATCCAAACCAAAACCACCCGGGGAATCTCTCTAATCAAAGGTTGATAACCCCACTAATCAGACAAAGGATCTGGGCCGCTCATGACTGTGAGCACAGCTGATATATCAGTTTTACACTCTCGAGAGTTTGCACAACTTTACCCACAAGTCGTGAGCTACGCTAGTTGTTCATCGCACTTCCTTAGGTGAGATGGCTAGCAATCACACTACGAGACCGTTACAAAGGACCATGTTGGTAAGGTGTAACCGCTAAGGATTCTGGATCAGCGACGATGGGGCCCACCTCCGGGGGTACAAGACACACAGCACAGACCAAGCCGGAGGAGCAGGGACCATTGAAGCTTACCACCCCTCTTGCCCACGCAGGTAAGTTACTCCCGAACCAAAATGACCTAATTAGTAAGTCAAGACCGTCCCATTCCAGTCTTGTGGTTGCGCGGTTGTCCCAGGTTGTCGCTCTATGAACCGGTCCTTATGGAGAGTGGCCAACCAAGCACTAAGCACCGTGCTGGCCCCCTAAACCTAGTTTCTAACAAAAAACATCTTTTAAGGACGCACAAACCACTCAAGCACACAGCACAGAGGGTCGGCTCCAGAATTAAGTTGCATAAGACCATTAATAAATTAATTAAAAAGGACCAAGTGTGTTATAGCGCAGCAACCTAGCACAACTAACCAAAATGCAACCCAAAGGATATATATATATAGGATATAAAGTGGCTAGGAAATCCTTATAGGCGTACAGTATTAAAATGCAGTATGAAATTGTATTTAAAAAGTGATAGGAGGTTCATGTTATACTTGCCTTCCTCGTACTCTCTCGGCTGCTGCTCGAACTGCTCGGAAGATGGCTGCTCCTGGTACTACTCCGGTGGCTCGACGTCTATTCACGATCGTAACAGCAATACATGGGCCACACATGCACACACATGCAAATAATAGCAAAATATAATAAACAGTACACCAATACAATAGAACAGCACATAAAACTGGCCTAGAACTATTCTACGCGTTACAACGATCGCGAGGATATAAAGAACACCTAAAACGGAGCTAAAACGCGAAAACTACGCTTAAAACAAGATCCAGGGACCTATTTGCGAGAAAAACAGAACTTCCAGGGGGTTCTGGGCAAAAACCAGGGACCTAAACGCAATTAAAGGGTAGATCTAGGGGTTAGCACGAGAAAACCCAAGATATGGACTGCGGGTTCAAAATCCAGGAAGCTCAGGGGGTCAAACGTGAAGGAAAGGACCTGCCTGTAAATACTTTTGAGCTAGGGTTGGACGGCGGGTTGATTTCCCAAAAACCCTAGGGTTCTTCAGCAAAAAGACAAGGCTGAAAGGGTACGTTTTAATCTGGATCGCCGGATCTAGCATCTACGGCTCAGATTAGATTCTAACAGCGAAGGGGTACGCGCGTCTAACCGCCGTAGGATCTAGATCTAACGGATCGGCCGCTAACTTAACTGGATTCAAATCCAAACCGTTCAACTCAGATCTGACGGCTCCGCCTCACACTTAACTCGAACCGGTACGCGCGAACTCAGACGCTCGGATCTCGATCGCACGGTCCGGATCAACGAGTTTCCAATCTAATCCTAGACGCCAATAGCGGATCGAACGGCCCGGGACAAAGGGGACGCGAGGTGGCGGCGCTGGGTCGCCGGAGCTCGGCTCCGCGGCGGCGCCTCACCGGCGTAGACCGTTCCCGGCCGTCTGAGCTCCTTCTGAGATGAGGTCAAGTCCTGGAGGAGGCTGGCAGCATGGGTAGTCCATCTGGGCAGTTGTGGTGGAGGATTTGGGCACGACTAGGGCGGAACGGCGGTGAGAGCGGCTCGGGGCGACGGCGTAACGACGGCGCGGGCGTTCTGGGCGCTACGGGCGGCTAAGGGCTACTGCATCCGGTGCAAAAGGACCAGGGTGATGGAGCGAAGCTCACCGAGGGGATGTGGGGGTCGACGGTGCAACGGAGGAAGGACGGCGACGACGACCGGCGGCGGAGGGGTCGGGTTCCCACGGAGGAGGACGATGCCGGGGTGGCCGGGCCCTCTGGATGGTGGGAATCGCTCCGGGAGGTTCCTGCGAAGGGGATGGGGAGGTCAGCACGGCTCGGGGAACACCGGGGGCCGGCAATTGCTCGGAGGCGACTCACCGGCAGCAATGGTTCGAGTTCAAATCCGGCGAGCTCCAGGGCACGGGGAAGACTGGGACGAGCAGTGGCGGCTGGGCGAGACACGAGAGAGCGGACGTGGGCAAGAAAAAGGGGTGAAGGGGCCTTGGCGTGCGGGTCGCTGGCAACGGATCCCGTGCCTTCCGCGGTTCGTTGCGACTCGGCCTCACCCAGGTGCGGGCGAGCTTCTAGAAGGGGAAAGAAGGCTCGGGGGTTGGCCAGTGGTCCCTCGGTCAGCGGCAGGACGACCGGACCAGCGAGAGGGGAAAACAGAGGAGGCGCGAGGAAGGGGGAAGAAACGCCTGACCGGTGGGACCGGCCTGGCAGAGGCCGTGAGTGGCTGCTCGCGTGAGGGAAGAAGGGCCGGCTTGGGCTGGGCCGCGGGAGAAAAGAGAGAGAGAGAGAGAGAGAGACGCTGGGCTGGGGAAAAAGGGGGGGGTCGGGGCGCGGCCCATGCGGGGAGGAGGAGGGGCTTCGGGTGGCCCATGCGGGGAAGAGGAAGGGAGAGAGGAGAGTGGGCCGGGCTGAGAGAGTTGGGCTGGTTTCTTTCCCTCTCCTTTTCCTTTTTCTTTTCTACACTCAAAACCATTCAAACAAATCTATTTGAATTCAAATAAGTTTGAATTCAAATCCTATAAATTCAACACAAGAAAAATAATGCTCCAGCATGAATGCACAATGCGAGATAATTTAGAGAAAACCCTGAAAAATTTATTTAAGCCCAAATAAATTCCTTAAAAAATTAGGGAAATTGCATTAGGGTGTTACATAACCACACCAAAGATCAACAACCTACCACATATCCTTAGAAGAACCAAACCACACATTGTATGATGTATTTAATGATGAGTTATGCATGCACGTTCTCCTCGTCCTCACAAACCAAAAACAACTGCCGAATATCTTCGGACTTACGTGGTCAGTTTCGGTGGCATAATACATACGTCTCTCACTATTAACTAGTCGATAAACCCTATCCATCCTAGTTTCGTATTCGTGGTTAGTGTACCTGCAGAAAACCACACAATATATATCCAATGAACCTTTCATGCCAGCATGTCATGAAAGCGTTCACATTCATTACTGTTCACTATAGAAACATCATCTGTACAATTACCGCCGTACAGACAACGTTAGCATACGTTATCGAAACAACGTATTCACGGGGGTACCACAAAAATGCGGGGATGTTGTTGTTCATACCCCCTTACCTAACTATATACTCCCAATGTAGTCAACCGAAGTTGGTACATTGGCGGCATCTCAAGTAGGCCACTGCTTGAGAAACAACGTTCGGTTCGCATCACCGATAGGAAGGCCAAGCTCGCTCAGTTGGCTGAGGATCCTTACCTTCTTACCTCCCATCGAAGATGTCGTTACAGAATGTAAAGTTGGGTTGTGCATGAATTTAAGTTTTGACAGAAAAGTAATGCTGGTAGTTAGGATTATATATATATATAGCCACCTCTATTTCCCTCATAAGCATTACCCTAGGGCTTTACGTACTAAGCTCAATCCTTATCGGATCCAACGTAGCTTTACCAAATGTCTTGTTGGTTAAATTTTTATACTGAAAGCATTTTTAAGGTAAAATGTATCTCCAGGGTAACCTTATAGCTCTGATTCCAGCTATGGCAGAACCAACCTGAACTATACCGGCTCAAGTACGCGAGTCCACTCCAGAGGACTCCAACGTGCTTCAAACGGTATAATCCCTTGGCCTGTCGGGTAACGTCCCGATAAACCACCGATACACAGGATCAAATAAGGTTACCTCACATGAAGGTGAGTCCCGAGATACAATCACCATCATATTTTTACATCACAAGGATTTACATTACAAGAGTTTTCATAAGCAGTACATTACAAACTGCTTAAAGCTACGGTTTTTGGCAGCGGAAAACATACGCGATGAATACAACACGTCGTCAAAACGGATGTCATGCTAAGCCCGGGCACGACATCACTCGGTATCACCAATGTTGGTCGGGGACGGACCCCATTCCACGGACCAACCTTCTGAAAGAGCACAGGGCCAAGGCAAAGGAAGAGTAGGGTCTTCAAGACATTACCTGCAAAACATATAACTAGCAAGGCTGAGTATACTAATACTCAGCAAGGCTTACCCGGGATTGGGTATACTTTAGCCCATAACTAGACTTATGAAGGCTTATAATAGTTCTGGGTTTAGTTTCAGCTGAAAGTCAACTAAGACTAGATCCTTATTTTCAAATTTTAGCTTTCAAGTTCTATGTGATTATCCATTCTAGATAAGCACTTATAAATAAGCAAGCAAGGTAGAGCTCTTTATCTCAACCATCAGTATTACTCATCATATAGTTGCTCTTGTTACTCTGTGTGATAAAGGGATTAAGCAGTCTCAATCTTCGTGAGAAGCGGACGATTCTGAATCGAATTTAACTTTGCAAGGTAAACCTAACTCACACGCTTGGAACATCCAACGATAGTTCCGAAGCAACCGTTTGCCTTTCATTCCGACTCGTGGACAGGTCCACCACAAGCGACTGCAGGAACATACGCACTTCCAAAGTGCAGGACATACGTCTGTAGCGCGACTACAAAACCCGTATTCCTGGTTGCCCTTGCAACACGTATTTCCCCAATCGAACATAAGTAACCAGAAGAAGCAAGACAAGTGGTGGGAGGTATGTCCACTCCTCGGGCCGATTGGCTACTAGGCTTACCGCTTACCATATTTCGCGGCATGTGGTTAGTACTTTCAAACGCTTAACCACCGCTAACACACACTGCGGCCTTATCCAATTCAACAACACAGACGGGGTATCATCTCATCCATGATACCTCACAAAACTCCCGTCCGTCATCCTTATAGTGATTACAGGAATGTAAACATTACAACTCCTATATCGCGCGAGTGACAGGAAATCACTCGACTTCTACCGGTCCTATTAGCATAGCAGCTAGTCGGACTCAAGTGCTAGTATTCATCACATTGGTTCCTAGGGAAATGCAACTAGGGTTTCAAGCAATTCCTAAGAACTTAATGCATAGAATATGTAAATAGATATAGATTGCAGTGTAATAAAATAGTAGGTTATGTCCGGGGCTTGCCTTTATTGGTGGGGCTGGGGTTAGTCAAGTTAATAACGTCCAAACTTTGGTTCGGGCCTTCAGAGAATTCCCTGACGAAGTTCTCGGGGTCTTCAGGACAATCTCATTTTGGTTCCGGAATCTGTAGGAATTTCCACGGCTTGGTCCACGATCAGCTTGTAGTCACCTCCAGCGAGAATAGTCGGGTCTACATGATATGCAAGAATGTAGAATTAAGGAATGCATAGTCTTTTTATTTTATTTCACAATAAGCTGCACTCCAAAAGGCTAACACTCAGGAATTCATGGTACAGAAAGGAACCTAAGCTTTGAATCATAAACATTTAACTCATGACTATAACATTGATTTAATTGTAAACAAGAGTTAAAATATTCAAAATTAAATTCAAATTTGAATGTGAAGCTTGGATAATTAAAGTTACAAAGTTTTGAAAATTTAAACATAGCTCTATTGCACACTTAAAAGATTTTGACTAAAAGATCTAATTAGATAAGCTTTACTGAAAAGACTTAGTTAATTCTACTATAAAACAAATTGAATTGATCAACTTAAAAGAATTAAATTACAAAACAAGATTAGGTTTGAAAATTCCACATCAATTCATACTTAATCTTTAGGGATTGCATACCAAAAATCTAGATCAACAAAGTTAATATGTAGGAGCTATGGATATTACACTCTCTCTTGTCTTATATTTAACATAGATTCAAAACTATTTGGTTTCATATCAAACTCACTTAAATGAAGGTGTAGAGTTCAAAATCTAGTTTTCAACAAAACTGGTTTTGCAATTTTTGGAATTTCTTACAATTTTCTATTGAATTTACAAGTCAAAAATACCACTCACATGAAATAACAAGCATTCATTTACTTCTATTTTAAACACAGCACGAATCATATACTTTCATAACATGGTCATAAAACAAGAGTAATAGAGTTTGAAATAAGGATTCAGGCCCAACTGGTTTTATATTTTTTTGAATTTTCTATGATTTCCTAGGAATTTCCAAAGTTCAGCACATTGAAAAGGGAGAAAGGATTGAAAACTTTCATATAGGCCCTCGAAAAGATTTGAGACCTTGCAATGTGGTCCCTATGGCCGGAAACAGGGCACCGGCGGCGGGTTAAGGCCAAATTTCGGCGAGGTGGGGCGTCAAGGGTGGAGAAGAGTTGGCCTACGGGCACTAGGAGCTTGAGGCGCACTGATTGGCGTGCTTGGGAGGAGAGGGGACGGCCGGAGGAGGTCCGCCGGCGTGGAGGCCGAAGGGCGGCAGCGGGGTGGTACTGGGAGCAACGCTCCGGCGAGGGAGAGGCACAAGGGGATGGGGAAAATGCTTCAGGAGGTCCCGTGGTAGCTTCTTATAGAGAGGAGAAGGGAAGGGAGGGGCGCATGGCCGGGAGCCACGGCAGCGTGGAGGTGGCAGAGCCGGCGGCGGTGCTGAGCGCGTGGGGGCGCGAGGAGAGGCCACGGGGGCGGGCTAGGGCAAAGGGCAGGGCTAGGGCGGCGCCTAGGAGTGAGAGGGAAGCAAGGGGGCTGCACTGACCGGCCGGGTTTCCGAGGAACGGCGGCGGCGGCGGCGAGCAGTAAAAACAGAGGAGCCGTGGGAGGGTTGAAGACGACTGGACTGATTTGCAATTTTCCAAAGTTCCAGGGACCTGTCTATAAACCAGCGATAACTTTTAAGCTAGGGCTCAAAAGGAAAAGTGTTCAAAATGAAAGTTGTAAAACTTTTCAAACTCTATAACTTTATTTTAGGGTTTGAAATCAAAAACTCGAAGTATGCAACTTTATTTTAAAACTTTGGACCAACTTTAAATTTTATAAGATTTTATCCTTGCTAAATATTTCACACATAACTTGGGCCTAAATGCAAGTTTTTAGAACTGTCATGATTACTTGCATTCTTATAATTTGGCCTCTAGTAACTTTTGAAAATTACTTTTGTAACTCAGGCATCTTGCACAAAAGGACTTATATTCTTATAAAATTACACATAAGGTCTTATTTCTACAAATACATCCAACCTCATACATTTCAACACATGCATTACATTTCATACCTATTATGGTACAATTTGACACCTAGGGTGTCACATGACCTGTGCTGTTGTCCTAAACTGGATTGCGTGAATTGTGCTGTTGTCCAGAACTTGATTGTTTTAGCGCATGAAATTTTCAGTAGAACTGAATCCAGCGGTGCGTACTACCCTAGCATTGCCAACTGGTATAGCACGCTACGAGATAGCCACGATACGAGAGTACTGGAGCATCAGTTTGATCAGACAGAACATCTATTTACATCCAGGGAGCACGATCATGACATATTGCCTACACCGGCACCATGCTGCGCACAACACCCTTGCGCTATCATCCTGCAACTTTCTGTTTCTTCTTTGGGCTCCTTCCTGCAGCTTTGTTTTTAGTTCCTTTAAACTTTTTTTTCTAGTTTTCGTACAATATTGACGTTGACATAGTTCTTCTTGCAAATTCCCATGGCATTCACATCCTTGAGATGTTCCTGTGTGATCAAAACCAACAAGACATGGAACCATCAAGAACTCTTAAGTATAGCAGTCATTTAGTGATTTCAGCATTCTACAAAAATATGCAATATACATAAAGGAAGTGAACAAACTCAGTCATTCTATCCTTTTAGTCTCAGTCCTTCAGTAGAATTACTTAGATAGCAGTAATTTATTGATTTTCAATCATTCTTCACAAAAACAATGCAATACATGGAAATATTATCTGAGAATCTGACAGGATTTTACCATTAGATTAGCTTCTAATGCACAAAACACATCATCTGTTTTAGCTATATTGAGGGGAGAGGCGATCAACGTATCTGTGACTTTTTTCTGAAATCTAGGAGATTAGGTTCTCTGGGTACATTCAACTTCTTTCCATCCCATGCATGCATGAAGATGATTGTGAAAAAACCACAGTCATAGCTATTCAACAAATAAAAAAGGAAATCAGATGAAGTTTTGGAACTTGAAAAAAAGTGTGACGCATTTATGAAAAAAATTCTCTGGGAAACTGACTGGCACGAATGACTTCAAAATCTTGTCATCCCATCTCTCCATATAGATCATCATGATCACTGCGACCCATGTTGCGACCCATGTTGCAGCTGCTTAAGTAGAGGTGGTACACGCATCGATTTCTTGGAATTTGAAGCTCTTTTATTCTAAGGCTGTTTAGGCTCCATTTGCATTATGTTGTACACTGGGTGCTCTACGTATACATTTGCTCCACTTTCAGGTACAAATTGCCCCTCAGTTGCACGGTCAATCTGTAACATGATGTATGGGGCATATGGGATCAAAAGTCTGTTGTCATTGCGAGTTTTTTGTATCTCCCTGAACATCATGTCTACAATGTCAAAGGCTTCCTGAGCAAAATATGATACAGTATGACCTTATTGTCATTGTGAACTTCACGTTTATCTCCAGCCCTAGTGTAGATGGTCTTTCTCACTAGACGATTTGCTGCATTAAAATGCCCATCATCACTTATAAAACTGTCAAGCTCTTTTTGTTCTGTTTCAGTCAAACTATCCTTAATCTTACCACAGTGCACGGGGTGACCAAGTAGAACATTCTCACAAAATCTCTTCATGACAGTAATCTTCCTATTTATGCCACTCATCCACGTCATGGAGTTCCTACTTGGATTTATGTAGACTGTGGAGAAGAATTGTCTGATCGTCTCTTACTGATAGTCCTGTCTTGTACCCATCAATTTATGAAGACCAATGTGAAGGAATTTTCTCTCCACATATTCTATCTCTTTAGAATGCTTGATATTTTCCCAATCAGTCCATCTGTTGTCAGCAAATCTCTTCGTTCTGTAAACACTATTGTATAGGTCCTCTTGCTCGGTGGACCAAAAATGGCCATCTCTTGCAGATCTGGCCTGTTCATAAAAATTAGCCCGTTTTGCTCTTTTAGTCAAGGATTTCCAAGCCTTCATCGCATGTGATCCCTCAGCTAGTTGGAGCAACCCTTCCAGAATCTCAATTCTAAATTCTTGTGCGGGTGCGGGTGCAGGTGCAGGCTCTACTGCCTGTGCGGGTGCAGGTTCTCCAACTTGTGGTACTTCTAGTCTGGCAAGCTGATCCTCTTGCAAAGAACGGGGCCTTTTCCTTGAAGGAAGGACATCAACGTCTTCCTCTATTGCATCTACATCTTCTTCCTCTATTGCGGCTGTCAGACCCGGGGCCACCGGGCTGGGCACATAACGTAGTTTAAAGAGGTCTAAGAGATTAAGTACGTCTTATCTCTTATTCATCTGGTTTATCTCTTGTTTATCCCGTTTAAATAGGAGATAGAGCTAACCAACACGGAGGGGATCTACTCGAGATATGTTCTGGTATGATCTCTCAGCGGAGGTTGGTTAGCACCTTTGTAACTCTGGCCTCTCGGATATATAAGGGAGGTCAGGGACCCCTCTCAAAACAGGACATCGTTAAATCATTCTACACCAAAGGCAATACAAACTATACAGGACGTAGGGTGTTACGCTCCGTGCGGCCCGAACCTGTCTAAGTCTTGTGTTCCTTGCACCTTCGAGTTCCTGATCTCGGCGTCTCCTCACCCAAAACTTACCACCTTGGGTATATCCCTCGGTGGGCAGCTGGTTAAACACCGACAGCTGGCGCGCCAGGTAGGGGGACGCGTCGAAGATCCACCGGCAAGCTCGATGGCATCTTTCAATTTCGTCAGGTCAGTTCCCTCTCAGGGCACGACATTCGTTTTTGGCTCGTGGGTTTGCATCGCAGATGGCACGGGCAACTTTCGGCGATTCCTCGTCGACATGACGCCAAAAACCTTCGCTGCGGATCCCCACAGCGGCCTCGACAAGTTCGTCGATGAACTCGACAACTTGCCGCTCCATACTTCTGCAGCACAGGTCGAGGAGAAATCTGGTCCAAGCTCAACTCCTTTTGGTGCTGCCACAACTTCCCCTGGTTTGGACTTGTTCCAATCCAGGGATCTGCATGGTCGGCCTCAACTCGATCCATGCAAATTGGCCACTGATCTTCAGGAGGCCGGCGAATCTGGATCCCTCTCCATGTTGGAAAAGGATCTGGACTTGCTACTCCAGGATGGAAAACCTGAAGCCACCGCGTCTCGGGGGGCTTCGGGTTGTTCTGGTTCCGGTAATTTGGTGATCACCTCCTTGCCGAAGGGGCGCATTGTGCATTGGAGGGGGATGATGCTCTCCAATCTACTCGAGGCATTGAGCCGGCTTGTGGCCCACCTCGAGCCATTGCCTTTCCAAGAGGGCAGGCCATTGGCCACCGCGGCGGACGGGTCGACTGAGCTAGTCGACGAAAGTTCTCATGAGCTTTCCTCCCGCCAGGTGCTAATGGCCGAAGAAGGCGATGACGGTGGGGACTTTCCCATCGGCAACTTTGAAGCGATCTCTGAAGATGAGATCACGGCCAACGCCAGTAATGAGAACGATGCTGATCGTGAGGCGCGGAGGGCCAGGAACAGGGCCCGCACAATCCGGCGGAGGAGAGCTAACGAGCGAAGGCGATCTATGCATCGCAAGCTCGACCCTGAGTTTGCTGCCGCAAGCGAGCGGGGTTTCAGGACTCTGGTGGCCAACATCGCCAGGGTCACGGCCATCCTCGAGCGCAGCCACGATCCGGAGGTACGTCAAGCACTCCTCTATGCGCAGAGGGCTTGGATCCAGCTGGATCAACACAATCCGGCGTCCATCATCCGGGAAGAGCGCGTGGACGAGAGTCGAAGCCAGGCTCGCAGTCGAACGGCTGGTGGTCGCCCTCAACACCAGATCAGCAACGACAACGCACGTGGGAGCCAGGCCCCTGGCGGGAGGCAACAGCCACCGCAAGGGGGTCATCTGCGACAGGCCAGTCGACGACCTCCTCCGGAGGATCTGCGCTAGCACATCAATGAAGGCCGCGACGCGCGCACCGTGATCTCCTCCAGGCGCAAGACCCGCGAAGAGGTCGAAGCTGAGGGTACTGACTGTAGCGATCGATTTCCTGCTTTCTCTACTCATTTCAGCAGCTACAAGTACCCAGAGGGCTTCAAGCCGATCGGCATCACCAAGTACGACGGCAAGCAGGCTCCCCAGCAGTGGCTCCGTTGTTACTCCACGGCCATTGAGGTCGTAGGGGGCTCGAATATCACCAAAGTCGTCTACTTCCCGATGGCTTTGGATCCTGCACCGCTCACTTGGCTGGAGAGCCTCGGCAGCAACTCCATCGACTCCTGGGAACGACTTAAGAAGGTCTTCATCGACAACTTCCAGGGGGCGATTACCCGTGCAGGTACTCGACACGATCTTGCCCAGTGCAAGCAAGAACGTAACGAGCTCTTGCGGTCCTACACGCGTTGCTTCTTTGATGTTCGCGCCACCATCGCGAACATCTCGGAGGAGGACATCATCGACTGCTTCTACAACGGCATCACCGACCTGGGCGTATACAGGGACTTCGGGCGGAACAGGCCGAAAACTGTTGCGGGCCTTCGTGATATGATGCACGATTGGTCCGAGCAGGAGGAGAAGATGCGGGAGCGGCTCCCGCGGCGTCAAGACGGCAATCTGCGGCGCCCAAACGACAACCGCAGCGACAAGAGCCAGCGGGACTTTTCGGGGCCACCCCGGAAATGAAAGCCAGATGATGTCATCACGGCTATCGATCATCCTTCGCGGGGCAAGAAGTCGACAACTCAGGAGGAGTTCAAGAAGCTCCTGCAGAAGAAGTGCCCGTGGCACCCGAGCGCCAACCACGCTGCCATCGACTGCTACCACCTTCGGAGGACGTTCAGCAACTCCGGGGGCGAAAAGAAGAACAGGAAGCCTGCTGACAAAGAACCCGAGGATGACGATCAGGAGGATCACGGGCGCAACCCGAAGTTTCAGGATGCGTCAAAGGTGGTCAACGTCATCTTCGGGGGGGACGAAGATTTCTGTTCCAGGCGGGATCAGAAGCTGCTCCTCCGAGAGATTTTGTCCGTCGAGCCGGCGGTACCACGACCACTCCGTTGGTCGGAGGTCCCCATCTCGTTCTCTCGCGATGACCAGTGGACAAGCTTTTCCGAGCCCGGCAAGTTCCCCTTGGTCCTGGTGTGACAGTTCATGTATCTGTAAGCTAGGCTTATAATTTGATAGTATGAAGTGTACGCTTGTTAGTATAAAACTTTTGTGTGTTTGTGTGAAACTGTTGAAAATTTAAAATACAAGTAAAAAGGGTATTTTTGTAATTACAGAAAAACATAGGGTTGTTTTTGCAAAATGTATTTGGATTAGGGTAATTTCAAAATAAGTAAAAGTGGTTTTGTAAACATGTTTTCCTTGTTTTAACCCTTGTAAAAATATATTTATTTATCCAAAAGTTTCATTGGAAATGTGTATGTTGAAGTGTGTAAAAATTTTGGGTAAAGTGGTAAAAACAAGGGTATTTATGTAATTTTATAAAAGTATAAGTCCTTATACGCAAATATTTGATTTACAAAAGTAATTTTCAAAAGTTACTAGGGGCCAAATTATAAGAATGCAAGTAATCATGACAGCTCTGAAAACTTGCATTAAGGCCCAAAATTATGTGTGTAAATATGTAGTAAGGACAAAATCTTATAAAACTTAAAGTTAGTCCAAAGTTTCAAAATAAAGTTGCATACTTTGAGTTTTTGAATTCAAACCCTTAAGCAAAGTTGTAGAGCTTGAAAAGTTACACATTTTCTATTTTGGTCATTTCCCCAACAGAACCCTGTAACAGTGGGAAATTTTAGTTTTACTTTCAGGCCCTTGTAGTTTTGTATTTTGCAATCCAGTCCTTGGCGCTCTCCCACCCGTCTTCTTCCTCTGGCAGTTCATCTGCTCCTCTGTTTCCTGTTCCCCGCCGCCGTTCCTCGGAACTCCGGCCAGGCAGTGCAGCCCCCCCTCGCTCCTCTCACTCCCAGGCGCCGCCCTAGCCCTGCCCGTCGCCCTAGCCGCTCCCGTGGCCTCTCCTCGCGCCCCCACGCGTCTGCCGCCGCCTGCCGAGCCATGTGCGCCACCCACCCGAGCCGCCGCCGTGGACTTCGCCCTTGCGGCCCCTCCCGTACCTCCTCCTCTCTATAAATAGCGGCCCTAGGACCTCCTGAAGCTAATCCCCCACTCCCTTGCGCCTCCCCCTCGCCGGAGCTCTGCTCCCAGTGTCGCCCCCGCCGCCACCGCACTGCCCACCGCCGGCGACCATCTTTCCGGCCTCCCCAAGCCCGGCCAAGCCCCCAAATGAGTACGTCGCGGTTTCCTCTTACTCCCCACTCCCTCTCCCCTGCTACCCGAGCCTCCCCTTCGCCGGATTGGAGCCCAAACCGAGCTCGCTCCGGCCGGCAATGGCAGAGGGACCTGTTCGCGAAGATTGAACTCTTTCCAAGGGTCTAAATGAAAGTTTTTGGGTCTTCTTCTTTTCCAATGTGCTGAACTTTGAAAATTCCTAGAAAATCGTAGAAAATTCAAAAAATTGTAAAACCAGTTAGACTTGAATCTTTATTTCAAACTCTATCACTTTCATTTTATGACCATGCTGTGAAAATAGATAGTTTGTACTGTATTTAGAATAGAAGTGAATGGGTGTTCGTCATTTCATGTGAGTGGTATTTTTGACTTGTAAATTCAATAGAGAGTTGTAGAAAATTCCAAAAATTACAAAACCAGTTTTGTTTGAAACTAGGTTTTGAACTCTATAACTTCTATTAAGTGAGTTTGATTTGAAACCAAATAGTTTTGAATCCATGTCGAATCTAAGACATGGGAGTGTAATATTCTACCCATAGTTCCAATTTTGTTCCAACATATTAACTTTATGATCATGGTTTTTGGGTAAACAATCTTTATAGATTAAATATAAATTGATGTGGAATTTTCAAACCCCAGTTTGTTTGTAACTTAAATTCTTTTAAATTGATCAATTCAATTTGTTTATAATACAATTAACTAAATCTTTTTAGTGAAGCTTATCTAATTAGATCTTTTAATCAAAATCTTTTAAATACACAATAAGCTGTGTTTAAGTTTTCAAAACTTTATAACTCTAATTATTATTTAAGGTTCACATTCAATTTTGAATTTAATTTAAACTTGAAATATTTTAATTCCTGTTTTCAATTAAATCAATGCTATAATCATGAAATGAATGTAAATGATTCAGAGTTTAGGTTCCCTTTTTGTACCATAAGTTCTTAAGTGTTAACCTATTGGATTGCAGCTAATCTTTGAAATATAGCTTGTGTCCTTCTTGTTTAGTCTTATGTAAAAATTTTCAAGTCTTTTCCTGCTCTTTAGCTATGGAATTTAAGTGCCTTTGTGTTGTAGTTGATGAAATGTTTGTATGTAGATTTTAATCTTGCTAGGACCTTTTCTGTAAAATTAGCACACCCCGGCCTTTATCGATCACATACTTTAGGATACACTTAACGACTACATACCTATCGGCTAGGTACTCTGTCAGATTAAAATGTGAATCGGCTATGTGTGAACCTCTGTTAAACAGCCGATTTATCTGAGTTTCACACTAGATCTTAAGATTCTTGCTTTCGGCTAATCCAAGCTGATTTTAGTTGTTTTCCATATAGGTCAATTGTGTCCGATCAATTCTTAGTTTTCCAATTTTTACCGGCACACTTCTATCTGCCGATTTGTCGGCTAAGAAGTCGGTCACATACAACCCATCAACTATACACCTATCGGCCACATTCTCGTTAGACTAGTTTTGCACTTGTGGTCTCACTAACCTAGTTTAATATTAGTGTTCTGTTACACCTAATTCTTGAAATAAGTCTAACTTAGCTAACCCTATCGGCTGTACGGCACTCAATTGTTGTGTTGACATAATCCAGCCGATGCAACCACACCTAGTTACCTAGGATAACCTTTAAGCACATTTCGGTTAAGACACAACTGCTTTAAGAAGCATCCCTCTGCTAAAGTGATCGATGTTTTCATCGATCAATTAGAAAACCAGTGCACCTATCAATCGGCTACCCAGACCAAAGTGCACAACCTTGAATCAGTAAGATCGCACAGTAGACACGCCTCTGTTAGACATGACCAAAGCACGTCAATCGGCTAAACCTGATGCATCCTCATCGGTTACGGCCAAGACCTATACATCAACCCATTAGATAACCAAACATGCTACCTAATGAAGTTAGTATAGATGTTTAGGGTAACCACCCTGTTGCTTAACGTAACTAGTTAGTTTGGTTGATACCCGATAAATGACTGCCCAGTACAGGGTAGTTAAATTGTTTGTCAAAATGTAATGTTCCTTTATTTGGATTGCAACTTTATCGTGAATTAAAATGAAAGTGTATGCATCCATTGAACTCCATCTTGCATATCATGTAGACTCGAACTCTCCCTCGCTGACGGAAGTTACCAGCTAATCCTGGAACCAGAAGGAGGTTGTTCTGAAGATCCCGAGAACTTCGTCAGGGAATTCTCTGAAGGCCCGAACCAAAGTTCGGACGTTATTAACTTGACTAACCCCAGCCCCACCAGTAAAGGCAAGCCCCGGACATAACCCACTATTTTAATTATACTGCAATCTATATCTATTTATGTATTCTATGCATTAAGTTCTTAGGAATTGCTTGAAACCCTAGTTGCATTTCCCTAGGAACCAATGTGATGAATACTAGCACTTGAGTCCGACTAGCTGCTATGCTAATAGGGCCGGTAGAAGTCGGGTGATTTCCTGTCACTCGCGCGATATAGGAATTGTAATGTTTACATTCCTGTTACCACTATAAGGATGCCGGACGGGAGTTTTGTGCGGTATCATGATTGAGGTGATACCCCGTCTGTGTTGATGAATCTGATAAGGTCGCAGTGTGTGGAAGTGCGGGTTAAGTGTTTGAAAGTACTAGCCACATGCCGTGAGTTATGGGTAAGCGGTAAGCCTAGTAGCCAATCGGCCCAAGGAGTGGACATACCTCCCACCACTCGATTTGCTTCTTCTGGTTACTTATGTTCGACTGGGGAAATACGTGTTGCATGGGCAACCAGGAATACGGGTTTTGTAGTCGCGCTACAGACGTATGTCCTGCACACATTGGGTGTGCGTATGTTCCTGCAGTCGCTTGTGGTGGCTCTGATCCACGAGTCGGAATGAAAGGCAAACGGTTGCTTCGGAATGACCCTGTGGTGTTCCAAGCGTGTGTGTTAGGTTTACCTTGCAAGGTTAAATTCGATTCGAATCGTCCGCTTCTCACGAAGATTGAGACTGCTTGATCCCTTTTCCACATAGAGTAACAAGAGCAATATTATGGTTATCAAAGATGATGTTTGACCAAAGATTATACCATGCTTGCTTAGTTATAGGTGCTTACCTAGAATGGATAATTAACTAGAATCTGAAAGCTAAAACTTGAAGTTAAGGATCTACTCTTTGTCGCTTTTCAGCTGAAACTAAACCCAGAACCATTATAAGCTTTCATAAGTCTAGTTATGGGCTAAGTATACCCAATCCCGGGTAAGCCTTGCTGAGTATTAGTATACTCAGCCTTGCTAGTTATATGTTTTGCAGGTAAAGTCTTGAAGACCCTACTCTTCCCATGCCTTGGCCCTGTGCTCTTTCAGAAGGTTGGTCCGTGGATTGGGATCCATCCCCGGCCAACACTGGTGATATCGAGTGATGTCGTGCCCGGGCTTAGCATGACATCCGTATTAACGACGTGTTGTAATCATCGCGTATGTTTTCCGCTACTAAAAACCATAGTTTTAACAATTTACAATCTTTTCTCTGAATTTAAATCCTCGTACCTCTTTTGGAAACCTTTGTAACGTAATTTGTCTCTGTGATGTAAAATATGATGGTGATTGTATCTCTGGACTCACCTTCATGTGAGGTAACCTTATTTGATCCTGTGTATCGGTGGTTTATCGGGACGTTACCCGACAGGCCAAGGGATTATACCGTTTGAAGCACGTTGGAGCCCTCAAGAGTGGACTCGCGTACTTGAGCCGGTATAATTCAGGTTGGTTCTGCCACACCTGGATCCTGTGGTGGCGGAGGTCAAGCTTACCAAGGTCCTCATCGATGGTGGGAGCGGGCTCAATCTCATCTTCGTCAGCACCTTGAAGAAAATGGGCCTGGATTTCAAGGATATGCTGGTTCCCAGCAAATCCCCCTTTTACGGCATCGTCCCAGGTAATGCGGCGCACCCGCTTGGTACGGTGGTCCTCCCAGTCACCTTCGGCACGCGGGAGAATTATCGTACTGAATTCATCAAGTTCGAAGTGGCTACTTTTGACTCTTCTTATCATGCAATACTGGGTCGTCCGGCACTTGCCAAGTTCATGGCAGTGCCACATTATGTCTATCTGCTTCTTAAGATGCCAGGACTCGGTGGAGTGCTCACCCTCCGCGGCGACTTGAAGAAGTCCTACGACTGCAATCAGGAGGTGATCCAATACGCTTCGACTACTCGCGTGCCAGATGCTTCAGAAGAAGTACTCGCGGCCACGCGGCAGCTCTCCCAGACCGGGCTGGAGATTCCTTCCAAGAAGGCCAACAAGTCGAGCATCCAGTCGACTGATGATGTGGCCCTCAAGACGATCCAGCTTCAGGAGGGAGATTCATCTAAGACCATGTCATTGGTGCGGGCTTGGGTGACAAATAGGAACTCGCGCTCATCAGCTTTCTTCGGGCTAACCGAGACATATTCGCATGGAAACCAGCGGATATACCAGGGGTGCCCAAGGAGTTGATCGAGCATGCTTTGAATGTACACCCGAAGGCTACGCCTAAGAAGCAACGCCTGCGGAGGTTTGCCCACGACAAGCGTGAGGCCATTAAACGGGAGATCGCTAAACTTCTCGCGGCTGGATTCATTAAAGAAGTAATCCATCCAGAGTGGGTAGCGAATCCCATTCTTGTAAAGAAAAAGAATAATGAATGGAGAATGTGTGTTGACTACACTGATCTCAACAAGCATTGTCCAAAGGATCATTTTGGGCTGCCGCGCATTGACCAAGTTGTCGATTCGACGGCTGGTTGTGTCCTTCTTTGTTTTCTTGATTGTTACTCAGGATATCATCAGATCGCGCTCAAGGAGGAGGACCAAATCAAGACTGCATTCATCACCCCGTACGGGACTTATGCCTACAAAACAATGTCCTTCGGGTTGAAGAACGCAGGAGCAACATACCAGCGGGCGATCCAGATGTGTTTCGCGGATCAGCTGCACCAGAATGTTGAGGCCTATGTGGATGACATGGTCGTCAAGACCAGCGATTCCGATAACTTGATCGCAGATTTGGAGGAAGCATTCAGCAGTCTGCGCAGATTTCGGTGGAAACTCAATCCCACCAAGTGCGTCTTTGGAGTCCCTTCAGGGAAATTGCTCGGGTTCATCGTCAGCAATCGGGGCATTGAAGCCAACCCTGTAAAGATCATGGCCATCACTGATATGGAGGCCCCGGCCACAATCAAGGATGTGCAGAAGTTAACAGGTTGTATGGCGGCTCTGAACAGGTTCATCTCCTGACTCGGGGAGAGAGGACTGCCCTTCTTCAAGCTCCTGAAGCGCCAGGATAAGTTCCAATGGACGGAGGAGGCTGAGCGGGCCTTACAAGATCTGAAACATCATCTGCAGTCACCTCTAGTCCTTACAGCACCGTTGCCCAGGGAGGATCTGCTACTTTACATCGCGGCAACAACTCATGTTGTCAGCAGTGCTATTGTAGTCGAGCGAGGCGAAGAAGGCCATGCGTTTGGAGTGCAGAGGCCTGTCTACTTCATCAGCGAAGTCCTTTCCGAATCCAAGGTACGGTATCCAGCTGTTCAAAAGCTCTTGTATGCAATCTTAATCACATCAAGAAAGCTACGCCATTACTTTGACGAGTACAAGATCACTGTGATTACGGACTTCCCGCTGGAGGATATTCTCCATAATCAAGATGTCACGGGTCGCATATCCAAATGGGCAGTAGAACTGGGGGCTTTGTCAATTGACTTCAAGCCACGCACTGCAATCAAGTCACAGGCTCTAGTCGACTTCATGGCTGAATGGAGGGAGAATCAAGTCCCAACCCCAATGGACAAGCCAGAGCATTGGACCATGTATTTCGATGGGTCCCTCAAGCTCGACGGCGGCGGCGCTGGGGTTCTACTTATTTCTCCACGAGGTGAGCAGTTGAAATACGTCCTTCAGATCCTGTGGGCGGTATCCAACAATGAAGCCGAGTATGAAGCTTTGCTTCACGGGCTTCGTTTGGCGATATCACTAGGGATCAAGCGACTACTTGTATACGGCGACTCTCTTCTTGTCGTTCAACAGGTCAACAAGGAATGGGACTGCAACAAGGAGACGATGGATGCCTATGTACAGGAAGTACGCAAATTGGAAAGCAAATTCTCCGGCCTGGAGGTTCTTCATGTATTGCGGGAGCACAATGTTGGTGCGGACACCTTGTCCAAATTGGGGTCCGCGCGTGCCCAGGTCCCGCCGGGGGTCTTCGTCCAGGAGCTCCGACAGCCATCCATCAAGTCTTCTCCGCAGGTAGCCATCGACGCGGGTCCCCAACAACCCGATCGAGAGGTTATGATGATGGAAGAGGACTGGCGAGAGGCTTTTATCGACTTTATTCGAGATCAACGACTACCAGCGGGAATCGACGCCAGGAGTGCAGAAGTAGCTCGCATCTTGCGAAGAAGCAAGGGTTTCATCCTGGTCGACGGCAAGCTCTATCGGCGAGGCGCTCGGTCAGGTGTTCTCATGAAGTGCGTCACAATGGTCGATGGTTACGACATACCGCGGGAGATTCATGACGGCGTCTGCGGCAACCATGCGGCTTCAAGAATGCTGGTGGGGAAAGCCTACAGAGCCGGTTTTTGGTGGCCCACCGCAGTGACCGACGCGGAGGATCTCGTGCGCAGGTGCCAAAATTGTCAATTCTTCGGCAAACAGACGCATGTTCCAGCTCACAGCCTCATCACCATACCGCCATCCTGACCTTTTGCCTGTTGGAGTCTTGACATGATCGGGCCCTTCACGACGGCGCCAGGCGGTTTTACCCATGTTCTGGTGGCTATCGACAAGTTTACTAAGTGGATCGAGTACAAGCCGATAGCCAAGCTCACGCCAGATTGGGTCGTCGACTTCATCTCGGATATTTTGTATCGTTTCGGCTTCCCCAACTCCATCATCACGGACTTGGGGTCAAACTTCACGGCGAACCAGTTCTGGGAGTTCTGCGAGAATGCTTGCATCGAAGTTAAATATGTCTCGGTTGCACACCCAAGGGCCAACGGACAAGTCAAAAGGGCGAACAGCTTGATTATCGACGGCCTCAAGAAGAGACTTTATGATGCAAATAGCAAGAAGGGAGGCAAATGGGTGCACGAGCTGCCACATGTCGTCTGGGGCTTCAGACTGAGCCGTCCAAAGCCACAGGACAAACACCTTTCTTCCTCGTATATGGATCTAAAGCTATTCTACCAGCCGATATCATGTGGAAGTCTCCAAGGGTCGAAATGTACAATGAAGGCGAGGCGGACGAGGCGCGGCAGTTAGAGCTCGATTCCGTGGAAGAAGCTCACTGCATCGCTCTTGTTCAATCAGCTCGGTACCTGCAGGGGATCCGGCGATATCACGATCGCAACGTCAGGGAGCGGTCATTCAACGTTGGTGATTTGGTCTTGCGTCGTATTCAGGACGAATCTGGCCTACACAAGCTCAATTCAAGGTGGGAGGGCCCGTTCGTCGTCAAGCAGGTCACAAGGCCAGGGTCTTATCGACTACAATCCCCTGAGGGTCGCGAGGCCCCCAACTCCTGGAACGTTCAGAACCTGCGCAAGTTCTACCCTTAAGTCGGGGCCCGGTGATCGCTAAATCCCCGGGGGCTCAGAAGATCTCCTTTCCCCGAATCAGTTTGGAGGCCATGAGCCACATGACTCAGGTTGTTACATGCCTTCACACTTACACGATGGCCAGTGTCACGTGCAAACACATATAAAATGACTTCTTGTCCAGAATGACGCGGGGGCTACGGCCACGGTCATCTCCCTTTGACTTCCGTTCCTGACGGAGCCCTCAGCTCCGGCTAACTCCTCGGCACATCGAGTTCCGCCGACCTTCGATGATCACACGCGACAGCAGTCGCATTTTTTCCAACACAATCGATCCGTTCGACTGGCTTACACCTAGTACGTTGGAAAGGCTCGCATAAAGAGCTACCTCGACTACATCCTGAATGGCTGCACTCAGAACGGTCTTGTTTCTGCCAAAAAGAAAGGCAAGCTCGCGGCGGTGCCCGCACCCGCTCCTTGCAAGCTTGATCTGTCCGTCTGGGTCTTACATAGCTTACGGAGCGCGCTCACAGTAGGAGCGACCTTCGACTACACTTCGAGTCACCGCACTCGGGGTAGTCCCTTTTCTTTGCCCTACGCACGGCAATCCCGCGACGATGCTCGCGTTCTTTCCTAATGAGTTTAGACCCGCTCGATCGAGTTGTGGCTAACCTGTTAGGCGATTATTAGCTACCCTTCGGGTCGTTGCACCCAGGGAAACATCTACAGCTTGAGCCTTGTAAGCCTGGATCCCAATTCAGCTAAGGCACGCAAACAAGCAGAGATATCGAGCGAAGTACTTACATAAGAGAATGATCACTTGTTTTTCATACCCTAATCCTGAAGTACACTGTGTACAATTTGTTCTGCTACAGGTTGGGCCTCTTGCAAGTACTCTTCAAATCGCTCATCCGTGCAGTCCGCCGCCATCCCTTGCGCAAAAATGCCCAGCTGCGCGTTGGGCACGAAGGACTTTACATATGCGAGGCCATTACTCACGCACGCGACCGGAGCTTCAGATAGGAACTTGAACATTTTCTTCGGGGCTTCGCGAAGTCGCTCCAGCAGGGGCCGCGGGCCTGTTTCGCCTTCTTCTGGGGGATCCACCATGTCCACCAGCTCCTGGGCGGCCCCCCGAAGCTCCTCCAGCTCCTTGCGCAGCTGCTCGTCCTTCTCGCCTAGCGCTTTGATTTGCTGAAGGCACTCGATGAACTGCCGTTCGGTATCTCCGATCACCTTCTGCAGCCTTTCAACATCATCTGTACGGTGATACAGCATATTCTTCACATCAGTAAGCAGCTCCTCTTTGTATTTTATTATTTTCCTAAGCTCTGCGACGAAGATGTTTCAGCAGCCACGGGAAAACACTAAGGAAAAGTACTCGAGGAAGCAGGGGCTTACCTTTGTGCGCCTTCTTCTCTTCCTTGAGCTGCTCCTGGTACTCTGCTTGTTGCTCCTTGAGCTGTTTTTGGAGCTCGGAGTTGGCTTCTGCGAGGTTTTTCAGGTCATTCTTGAGCAGCCGAGTCTCCCGAGTCTTTTCCTGCTTCAGTATATCAAGCTCTCGCTGCAGATAGCAATTCTTCGTCTTCCCCTCGGAGATGCGCTTATCCAGGGCAGCTAACTCTTTTGCATCACTCACAACCGTGCCAAGCTTCTCCGATTTCTTTTGGGATTTGGTGATTACATGCTGCGCAACAGGCGGAGATCGGGTCAAAAAGTCCATAAATATCCACAACCGGCACATCACTCAAAGTCTTACCATGGAGAAATCGTATAGTTCCTTGAAGGTGCTCTTGAAAGTCTTCAAATTTTTGGCTGTCAGTAAGGCGTCGTCCACCAGGTCGGTGGGGATGACGTTCTTGTACCCTGGCCCGGCCCTCAGTACCTCACGAGGACCCCTCGAGGATCCCGCGATGTCTCCGGGCGGCGGTTGCTGGATACCTGCAAGAACACAATGTCGTCAGTATATGGTGCCCCAGACCCCGATAGCTGGTCGCCGACAGATACACGTGTACCTGCGCCATCGGTAGGAGCTGCATCAGGGGCTTCGACTTGTCCTCCGCCACCAGTCTCGGCTTCATCTTGTCGGAGCTCGGGAGGCGGCAAGTCGGGAAGCGTTGTATCTGTTTCAGAGGCCAGCTCCGCGGGCACTGGCTCTCTGGGCGCCGAGGGCTCGAAGGCAGCAGCAGCAGGGACCGGTCTTGTATCGGAGGGATCAGCCCGAGTTGACGGCTCTGGGGCTGTAGTAGCCGTGCCCGGGTCTAGTTAAAGCTGTACCGCGCTCGCAGCCCTGATGACGTCGAAGTCGTCGTTACACAAGCTGGCCAGAACTAAACTTTCAAGCGTCGGAGGAAAACTCACATTGTCGACTTCTTTTTGACGGCCTTCTTCACCCGCAAGGCTCGTCAAGGAGCACCCGATGCCGGCGGCGGGGCCTGGCCGGCCGAATGAGTGGTCCCCGCCACGGCAATAGTGACCGCAGTGATGGCGGATGGGCCTGTTTCCTCCCGTTCGGGCTCGGACCCGGATGGCAGAGCAGGAAGACTACAAGTGAACAGTGTTAGTATTCAGTATCATTGACACTTAGCAACTCGTCCAAACAGCAAAGTCAGTACCTGGCGGTTTCGACTTCTTGCGCCTTGCGCTTGCGCACCAGTCGTTGACCCTTGGGCACCAGTGGCAGCGTGTCGGTCAACTCCACGCTCTGCTCGGAGGAGTTGTCCCGGCGCGGCCCTCCTTCGGCTCCTTCGCTCGCCTGCGAGTCCACGCATTCGTTGGACTCGCTGCTGCCTTGAGTTGCAGCAAGTCGAGCCTTCTTGGCGGCAGTGACAGCAGAGGGGAGGAGATGATACGCTCGAGGGAGGTCACGTTGCGGCGGGTAGCTGCAGTACAGCTCCGTGTGACCCTGCAGAAAGTTCTTCAGTTAAGTACCGGTAGAGTAGCAGATTTCTTCAGCACAAAGAAGTCGAATACTTACCGGCGTGGGCGGATTTCGTGCGGAGAACAATGTGGGCACGTACGGCACGGCGTCCACGTCTAGCAGCACCCGCTGAACTCGCTGGAGCGCGACTTCATCTGGCACCTCCTCTGTGCACATGCGAGAAGGGTCAGCGGGGCCGGTGTACTCGAAGCCCAGGCAACAGCGCTGCTGGATGGGTTGGACGCGGCATTTGTAAAATGAGAACATAACGGAGGCGCCGGTCACCCCTTTCTTCTTCTGTGCCTCGATATCCCCTAGCAGCTCTCTGACCTGGATCATCTCCATGCCAGAGGGTTCAAGGTTCCATTCCCCCCTCACCACTGGCGGCCTGTTCGACTTCGTCGGAAGAGGGGGCGCATGGTTTTTGATGTAAAACCACTGGTTCTTCCACCCAGGAAGGTTTGAGGGGAATTTGTACGACAGGTATTTTTCACCGGCTTGCTGTCGCAGTTGGATGCCGGCGCCCCCTACCACGGCGAGTTTCTTCGTGGTAGGCTGGGGTTTGACGCGGAAGAGGAAGCGTAACAGATCCCAGTGGGGTTCGATTCCGAGAAATGCTTCGCAGAAGTGGATGAAAATGGAAATATGGCAAATGGAATTAGGGTTGAGGTGATGGAGCTCAAGCCCGTAATAATAAAGAAGGCCACGAAAGAAGAAACAAGTGGGGAGGGCCAATCCCCGTTCGGCAAAATGGAAGAATGTGACGATTTCGTCGACATTCTCCATGGGGAAAGGTTCACGGAATGAGGGGCGCCAGTTGACAAGGTTCTTTTCCTGGAGCAACCCCTCGGAAACTAGTTTGTTCAGATTGTTGAGGGAGCACTTACTGTGTGACCACTCCGCAGTTGATGGCTCCGCATCTTTCTTCATTCCCTCGATCTTTGACTTCTTGGACGCCATCTCCAATGTGCTGGCCACGAGATGCTCGGGGGCTGCGGGGAGAGGGGCGGGGAGGTCGGAGCGGGAGAATCTACTTAGGGGGATGGCGGCAGTGATTGGCTCGGATTGGGGAATTCGGTGGCTTTTGATGGAATGCAGATTGAAAGCGTGGTTTTTTCCTACCGTTATCGCGGGGTTAAGTAACCAGCGGGGTGGGAAAAGTTACTATTCTGAAGTTCAGGAGTCACGTCCGAGAATATTCCGAATATGAGGGGTCGTTTGTGTGGCAGAACCAACCTGAATTATACCGGCTCAAGTACGCGAGTCCACCCCAGAGGGCTCCAACGTGCTTCAAACGGTATAATCCCTTGGCCTGTCGGGTAACGTCCCGATAAACCACCGATACACAGGATCAAATAAGGTTACCTCACGCGAAGGTGAGTCCAGAGATACAATCACCATCACATTTTACATCATAGAGAATTACATAACAAGGGTTGTCCCAAAGAAGTATGAAGTTTCAAATTTAGAGAAAAGATTACAAACTGTTAAAGCTAGGGTTATTAGCAGCGGAAAACATATGCGAAGATTTACAATACGTCGTCAAGATGGATGTCATGCTAAGCCCGGGCACGACATCACTCGGTATCACCAATGTTGGTCGGGGACGGACCCCATTCCACGGACCAACCTTCTGGGAGAGCACAGGGCCAAGGCAAGGAGAGAGTGGGGTCTTCAAAGGCTTTACCTGAAAAACATAAAACTAGCAAGGCTGAGTATACTAATACTCAGCAAGGCTTACCCGGGATTGGGTATACTTTAGCCCATAACTAGACTCATGAAGGCATTGTGAGGGCTCTGGGTTTATTTTCAGCTGAAAAGTAACAAAGAGTATGAACTATTTTCAAGTTTTAGCTTTCATCTTCTAGTTGAGTATTTATTCTAGATTAGCACCTACACTAAGCAAGCAAGGTAGTGATTATCATCCATCAATAGTTCCACTTCTTACTCAATGTGGTAAAAGGGATAAGCAGTCTCATGCATCGTGAGAGGCGGACAATTCCTGAATCGAGATTCAACCTTGCAAGGTAAACCTAACACACACGCTTGGAACATCCAAAGATCGTTCCGAAGCAGCCGTTTACCTTTCATTCCGGGTCGTGGAACAGGCCACCACAAGCGACTTGCAGGACCGTACGCACACCCTATATGTGCAGGACATACGTCTGTAGCGCGACTACAAAACCCGTATTCCTATCTGCCATGCAGAACGTACTCCCACAGGTTGGTGCGTGAAAAGAACCAAATTAATCGAGTGGTGGAAGGTATGTCCACTTGCCGGGCCGATTGGTTACTAGGCTTACCGCTTTACCATATTTCGCGGCATGTGGCTAGTACTGTTCAAACACTTAGCCACCACTACCACACATATCGACCTTAACCACTTTTAACGAAACAGACAGGGTAAACTTCCAGGTCATGATACAGCGCATGACCCTGTCCGTCATCCTTATAGTGGTTGCAGGAATGTAAACATGCAACTCCTATATCGCGCGAGTGACAGGAAATCACTCGACTTCTACCGGTCCTATTAGCGGAGCAACTATCCGATAAGGACTCGGAAGCATTACATTGGATTCCTAGGATTCATGCATCTAGGGTTCACTTCAATTCCTAGACTTAATGCAAAATATAATATAGATAGACATAGATTGCAGTGTAAATAAAGTAGTGGGATATGTCCGGGGCTTGCCTTTACTGGTGGGTCTGAAGTCAGTAAGTCAACATCTTCCGAACTTTGGTTCGGGGCTTCAGTTAATCCCTTGGTGACGTTTATTTCGTCTTTAGGAACATCCTTGGCAGACTCCTAGGAGATCTCGTAGGTACTGTTTGCAGAAGTAGTCGTATCTACATGCAATGCAACATTACATTCAAAGCGTGCACATAACACTACCTTACTTCACAATACAATTGCAACCTAGCATTCATGTAACACACTATTCACATATCAACCGAAAGATCTGAAACTAAACTTAGATAGAGTTTTAAGAGGACATCTAATTATGATCGGCTATTTGTTGAAGATTGTAACAGAGCCGATTGGAAACAACGAGAGTTTAGCCGATGGAAAGGTGCATCGGGTTCCTAGATGATCGATGAAAGCATCGATTACCTTGGCAGAAGGATGATCCCTCAAGCAATGGTCTTAACTAAGATGTGCTTAAGTGTCATTCTAGGTAACTAAGTGTGGTTATATCGACTCGACTACGTCAGCACAATAATTGAGTGACGTACAGCCGATTGGGGTGTGGTTAAGGGTATATGATCAATAGGTATAAAACCGACCTCTCAGTCGATAAATCGACTGATAGAAGTGTGTGGATATGGATGGGGCAGCTAAGGATCGATCGGCCGTGTTTGACCGATACGGAAAACAACTAGAATCGGCTTGGGTCGGCCAATAGTAAGAACCTTAAGATCGTGGGTGTCTCTCCGATACATCGACTCTGTGCAGTCGATATAGAACAGAACAAAAGAATCGTATCGGCAGTAGCCGATACTAGAAAGGTAACAACCATATCAGCTAATCGGTCGATGATGGAAGTATCGACTGACAGCTGTTATACAGAAACATCCTAGACTCAAGGAAAGCGGATGCTTAGCAGCTGAACTAATAGCCAACGCTGAAGCATAGCCGCAGAGATGTTTTGGCTAAGCAGCAGACACGCAAGAACTAACGGGGATCCTTATACAACAAGGAACCTAAAGAAATAGCAATCGAGACGAGGACAAAGTCCTGATGGCAGGGACATGAGCACTCGTATAAGAAGATTAACTAGATATCACACAACTCTATTTAAGACATACATGCTATGGCTTACTTTCCAGCTATAACACAAGCATACAATACAAAGCACAATAAAACATTCATTCCCTAACACTTGACCTAGACCACACATCAAGATTTTCAATTCAAGAGTACAACATAAAACTTGTAGATTTTAATCTAAAGGTTCAAACAAAACTAATTTTGCATTTTTATGAACTTCTTACAAATTTCTATGTAATGTAGAAGTTCATTGGTTTGAAATAAAGAAAGTTCTGGAAATTTATAAAGAATACTCTAGAACTTTCTAAAACAAAACAATCAAGTCCCTGGTTCGGGAAAACAGATAACAGGAAGTATACGACGATATCCCGGCAAGGAAATCGCTGGTATTAGAAAGATTCAGTGGATTTAGGCAAACCTTGGGGTAGCCTTGGTTATGAAGGAGAACACGCGGAAAGTGAATTCCCGCGGTGAATAGGATTGGCGACGATAAGATGAGCTCGACGATGATGAGATTCCGTCGATGACGAAGAAGTTTGTCGGGGATGGTTGCCGTGGGTGGAAGATGGCCTGTTGTCTTGTACACGCACGCGTTTGCTGAATCGAGTCGAGCCGGTCACCGGTAGAGCACTCTCGCTCGTATCCGTGGATGTGCTAGTCCAAATCCGTCCGGACCTTCGCTTTCGCCTCGCCGCGCCACACTCGCCCTCTCTGCCTCCGCGAGGGCCATGGTCTGCTCGCACCTGATCACCTCCAAACCCTCCACGAAAAGTTCACAGTGCCGCCTGATCTCGTCCACTGCTTTCTCCTCAACGGCCTTCGACGTCTTCTACGTGCGGATCTACTGCCCCCTGGGCGGGTCCGCTCCAAATCATCGCTCCGCAGCACCTCCCGCACTGCGTGCGACCTTCCTGCACGCCGCTGCAACATCCCCCCCCCCCGACGGCGTCCTGCACCCTTGACGCCTCGCCCAACAGCAGGGCCCTCGCGTTCTCCAGCACCACGTGTATCGACATTTCGTCGAACACCTGAGCTGCGTCTTCGAGACAGCCATCGCGTTCCTGCATCTCGCACAATAGTTCTCCACCACAACTCCTCCGGCGCGTGCCATTGCTCGGCACGTCACACTCCAGCATCGCCTGCTCGTGCCCATGGGCCTGCTCTGCTCCGGCCGCCCAACTCCTGCATCGGCTCTTCAGCACGCGAGCTCTTGCACCGCCGAAATCATGCCGCTCCAACTCCCGTACTTGCTCGATGCCAGTTCATCTGCATCGCGCCGCATCAGCTCACGCCTGAGCCGTTCGCGCGTTCTGCCCTAGCCTTTACGTCAACGCCGCCACTGCTCACTCCAACACCTTTTCCTGCCCGCGCCACTTCCGAGCCGACGCGCTGTTTCCACTGTGCTGCGTTCCAGCTCCCGCTCCTGCGCTCGGCTCACGCGCGTCTCCGCTCGCCCGGCCTGCCTCCGCACCCGAGCCAGCGTACTCCCGCGCCACGCTTCGCACGCCACCAGTGCCCGCCGTGCGCCCGTGCTACTGGCCTCCACGCCCGCTGCGTGCTGCAACCGCCAAGCGCCCACTCTGGCCCTTGCCACCCGAGCCGCTCCACCGCGCCAATCCTCCTCCCGCCTGTCGCACGCGCCTGGCCAAGCCGCCGCCTGCCCCACGCTGCTGACCCACTGCACATTCCTGCTCGCTCCTGGGCCGAGCCACCGCCTGCGCCTGGGCCCGCTGCCGCTCCAGCTTCCGCTGCGCGCGCGCCTGGGCTGCGCTGCTGCCTACCCCGGCCGAGCTGCGCGTCGTGCTTGGGCCGCTGGGCGCCGCCAGCTCTGCGCCCGGGGCCGCGCTCCGCCTACCGCTCGGGCCCCGCTGCAGCCTGGGCCAGCCTCCAGCGTCGCCCGCAGAGCTGCTCGCTCCCACGCGCAGGGGCCTGGCGCCGCACCTCCCGCGCGCTCCTGCCCCTGGGCCCGCCGCCTGGCGCCTGCCGCAGCTAGCGCCGCTCGCCTACCTGCCGCGGCCGCCCTGGGCAGAGCGCCCCACTCCCTCCGAGCACCTGCGCCGTGGCTGCCTGAACTGGTGAAGGAGAGGGTAGATGAGAGAGAGAGGGGATAGGTCTGCCGATGGAGAAGGAAAACAGAAGAAGGGAGACGCCAGGATAAGGTAGAAGAGAGAGGAAAGACAAATGGAATTCCCCAAGGGCTTATACGTAAAATCAGAAAACTGTAGGGGCCTATTTGTAAAACAAAATTTCCCGTTGATTTAAAACCCAAATGAAGAAATGCCCAAAACGAAAGTTGGAGAGTTTTTCAGGCTCTACAACATTTCTTTAGGGCTCAAGTTCAAAAACTTAAAATTTACATTTTTACACATGAATCTTTGAATAAAAGTCAGATTCGAATTGCTTTTGTCCTAAAAATTTAATTTATAAAATTTCAGGACCTGAATGCAAGCATTTATGACACGTCATGATGACGGGATAGACTCGTCATTATGATTGGATAGACATATCATGATGACTTGCACTTTTACACTTTAGTCCTAAGTAAATTTAAAAGTTACTTTTGTAAATCAAAAATTTGCATAAAAGGACTTGTACTTTTATAAAATTACGTAAACACCCTTATTTTTACCATTTTACCCAAAATTTTTACACACTTCAACACACACATTTCAAATGAAACTTTTGGATAAATAAATATATATTTTTACAAGGGATAAAATAAGAAAAGCATGTTTATAAAACCATCTTTTACTCATTTTGAAATTACCTTCATCCAAATACATTTTACAAAAACAACCGTAGGTTTTTCTGTAATTATAAAAATACCCTTTTTACTTGTACTTTTAAATTTTCAAAAGTTTCACATAAACACACATAAGTTTTATACAAACAAACATATATTTCACACTAACAAAATATTTGCCTAGCATTGCAAATACATGAACTGTCACAGCCTCCCCCCTAAAAAGAATCTCGTCCCGAGATTCGGACGAAAGACTCTGAAGGGAAGAGAAGCAAATCACCATCAGAAGTAGCAGGAAACAATCACACCGGAAGAGATTAATGTTGATGGTAAAAGTCATTGGAGTATGACGAGAAAAGACTTTACTTTTGATGGGTGATTTAAGCATAAATAGATTATACGTGGATGAGTATAACGAGAAAAGAGAAAGAAAGGTGATCAAGTTTTCATAGAGTTGAGATCACAATATGAGATCACAACATGAGGACAATATATATCGGTGACATTCATCACAAAACTTTGGGGATAACAATTAAAGATAGCACAAGAGACTGATAAGTGATGTTTGAAACATTTCTGCTCAGAGTTTATTATCTGAATGATTTAGATGATACTGATTGCAAAACATGCCTATTTATACCAATGCAATCAAGGAATAATGATAAAATGCTTCAGCTTAGAGTGCAATGCTCGACATATAATCATGAACATGATGCACCGTTGTAATGTATGATTGCAATAATGGTGCAACATGAGGATGAGGGATCCCATGCACGATCGAGATGATGCATATAACACAATGCAATTACCATGATGTTGACTAAATGATGCATACATTATAATGCAAGGATGATGATATTTGCAATGTATGCACGTATGAAATGCATGAAATATGATGCATATCCTCATGAGTTGATGATGCATATGACTCGCATCCTACAACCGTTCTTTCGTAACTAACACCTGAGTAGTCCTATATCCTTAAGCGAGGATCAAAAGTTAGGACACTAGTAAGGTTGCATATGAAGAGATTGCAGTGGGGTTACGTCACATAAACCTAGTCACCAGTGCGCTCCTAATGGCTCAATCATATGGCTGCAGCACACATGAGGCCTTAGGATCCGACACGGCATCATGGTTATGTGATTAAACACCACCACAAAAGAGGAATAGCAACCCCGTAGTGTCAGCAGCCACAAGATAGATCTTAGGAAACCCAAGACAACCTAAAGTTGTATTGAAGGCATACCCGTTAGTCAGTCTACAGATTTTCGATGACGATGCAACACCATGCACTGACCAAAGATGGTATGTGTTATGATGCATGACTTTTGCTGGGAGAATTGTATGCAAAAAGTAACTATTGTCATAAATCTTTTTAATTTATCCAAAATCATCTGAGCAAAAATCGAAGGTACAAATTTTCAGATGTTGTAACTAGAATGGCCAACAACACAAGGTACAACATCAAGAGAGGATAGATGAATCACTGAATGATGGATTGAAGGGTTTGATGATAATTATCAAGGTTTAACCATCAAAGGAAAAGCTCAATGCTTCTGCCGAAACAGATTCAAAGCAAAATCAAGGATTTGATTTGGCTGTCAAGCTAAGATTGGTGATAGGGTTCAAACAAAGCCCAATTCACCTGATTCACAAAAGACTTTCTTAACTCTAAGATAGCCCAGCAGATTACATTAACTCCTACAACACAAAGTCTAGGCAGGCATTCAAATACAAGCACATATTTCTATACATCAACGTAACAACCAAGGCAATCAGGTCAATCCAAGATGTCATGATGTATGCACGTTCTACACGTCCTCACAAACAAAAATAACTGCCAAGTAATCTTGGTCTTACGTGGTTAGGTACGGTGGCACAATATAAATACGTCTCTCCCTATAATAGCTAGTCGATAATCCTAACCGTTCAAAACTTATCGAATCGTGGTTAGTATTCCTGCAGAAAACACAATATGTATATACCGAACCTTTCATGCCAGCATGTCATGAAAGCGTCCCCAAACATTACTGTTCACTATAGAAACAGCATCTGTACAATTACCACCGTACAGACAACGTTAACATACGTTATCGAGATAACGTATTCACGGGGGTACCGCAAAATGCGGGGGTATGAACTGCGATCGCCATACCCTGCGCCGAACCTTATACTCCCAATGTAGTCAACCGAAGTTGGTACATTGGCAGCATCTCAAGTAGGCCACTGCTTGAGAAACAGCGTTCGGTTCGCATCACCGACGGGAAGGCCAAGCTCCCTCAGTTGGCTGAGGATCCTTACCTCCTTACCTCACCATCGAAGATGTTGTTACAAAAAGTAGAGTTGGGTTGTGCATAAATTTAAGTTTTGACAGAAAGGTAATGCTGGTAGTTAGAGTTATATATACATATACTATAGCCACCTTTAATTCCCTTATAAGCATTACCCTAGGGCTTTACGTACTAAGCTCAATCCTTAACGAATCTAACGCGGCTTTGCCAAACATTTTGTTGGTCAAACTTTTATACTGAAAGCATTTTTAAGGTAAAATGTATCTCCAGGGTAACCTTATAGCTCTGATACCAGCTGTGGCAGAACCAACCTGAATTATACCGGCTCAAGTACGCGAGTCCACCCCAGAGGGCTCCAATGTGCTTCAAACGGTATAATCCCTTGGCCTGTCGGGTAACGTCCCGATAAACCACCGATACACAGGATCAAATAAGGTTACCTCACGCGAAGGTGAGTCCAGAGATACAATCACCATCACATTTTACATCATAGAGAATTACATAACAAGGGTTGTCCCAAAGAAGTATGAAGTTTCAAATTTAGAGAAAAGATTACAAACTGTTAAAGCTAGGGTTATTAGCAGCGGAAAACATATGCGAAGATTTACAATACGTCGTCAAGATGGATGTCATGCTAAGCCCGGGCACGACATCACTCGGTATCACCAATGTTGGTCGGGGACGGACCCCATTCCACGGACCAACCTTCTGGGAGAGCACAGGGCCAAGGCAAGGAGAGAGTGGGGTCTTCAAAGGCTTTACCTGAAAAACATAAAACTAGCAAGGCTGAGTATACTAATACTCAGCAAGGCTTACCCGGGATTGGGTATACTTTAGCCCATAACTAGACTCATGAAGGCATTGTGAGGGCTCTGGGTTTATTTTCAGCTGAAAAGTAACAAAGAGTATGAACTATTTTCAAGTTTTAGCTTTCATCTTCTAGTTGAGTATTTATTCTAGATTAGCACCTACACTAAGCAAGCAAGGTAGTGATTATCATCCATCAATAGTTCCACTTCTTACTCAATGTGGTAAAAGGGATAAGCAGTCTCATGCATCGTGAGAGGCGGACGATTCCTGAATCGAGATTCAACCTTGCAAGGTAAACCTAACACACACGCTTGGAACATCCAAAGATCGTTCCGAAGCAACCGTTTACCTTTCATTCCGGGTCGTGGAACAGGCCACCACAAGCGACTTGCAGGACCGTACGCACACCCTATATGTGCAGGACATACGTCTGTAGCGCGACTACAAAACCCGTATTCCTGTCTGCCATGCAGAACGTACTCCCACAGGTCGGTGCGTGAAAAGAACCAAATTAATCGAGTGGTGGAAGGTATGTCCACTTGCCGGGCCGATTGGTTACTAGGCTTACCGCTTTACCATATTTCGCGGCATGTGGCTAGTACTGTTCAAACGCTTAGCCACCACTACCACACATATCGACCTTAACCACTTTTAACGAAACAGACAGGGTAAACTTCCAGGTCATGATACAGCGCATGACCCTGTCCGTCATCCTTATAGTGGTTGCAGGAATGTAAACATGCAACTCCTATATCGCGCGAGTGACAGGAAATCACTCGACTTCTACCGGTCCTATTAGCGGAGCAACTATCCGATAAGGACTCGGAAGCATTACATTGGATTCCTAGGATTCATGCATCTAGGGTTCACTTCAATTCCTAGACTTAATGCAAAATATAATATAGATAGACATAGATTGCAGTGTAAATAAAGTAGTGGGATATGTCCGGGGCTTGCCTTTACTGGTGGGTCTGAAGTCAGTAAGTCAACATCTTCCGAACTTTGGTTCGGGGCTTCAGTTAATCCCTTGGTGATGTTTATTTCGTCTTCAGGAACATCCTTGGCAGACTCCTGGGAGATCTCGTAGGTACTGTTTGCAGAAGTAGTCGTATCTACATGCAATGCAATATTACATTCAAAGCGTGCACATAACACTACCTTACTTCACAATACAATTGCAACCTAGCATTCATGTAACACACTATTCACATATCAACCGAAAGATCTGAAACTAAACTTAGATAGAGTTTTAAGAGGACATCTAATTATGATCGGCTATTTGTTGAAGATTGCAACAGAGCCGATTGGAAACAACGAGAGTTTAGCCGATGGAAAGGTGCATCGGGTTCCTAGATGATCGATGAAAGCATCGATTACCTTGGCAGAAGGATGATCCCTCAAGCAATGGTCTTAACTAAGATGTGCTTAAGTGTTATTCTAGGTAACTAAGTGTGGTTATATCGACTCGACTACGTCAGCACAATAATTGAGTGACGTACAGCCGATTGGGGTGTGGTTAAGGGTATATGATCAATAGGTATAAAACCGACCTCTCAGTCGATAAATCGACTGATAGAAGTGTGTGGATATGGATGGGGCAGCTAAGGATCGATCGGCCGTGTTTGACCGATACGGAAAACAACTAGAATCGGCTTGGGTCGGCCGATAGTAAGAACCTTAAGATCGTGGGTGTCTCTCCGATACATCGACTCTGTGCAGTCGATATAGAACAGAACAAAAGAATCGTATCGGCAGTAGCCGATACTAGAAAGGTAACAACCATATCAGCTAATCGGTCGATGATGGAAGTATCGACTGATAGCTGTTATACAGAAACATCCTAGACTCAAGGAAAGCGGATGCTTAGCAGCTGAACTAATAGCCAACGCTGAAGCATAGCCGCAGAGATGTTTTGGCTAAGCAGCAGACACGCAAGAACTAACGGGGATCCTTATACAACAAGGAACCTAAAGAAATAGCAATCGAGACGAGGACAAAGTCCTGATGGCAGGGACATGAGCACTCGTATAAGAAGATTAACTAGATATCACACAACTCTATTTAAGACATACATGCTATGGCTTACTTTCCAGCTATAACACAAGCATACAATACAAAGCACAATAAAACATTCATTCCCTAACACTTGACCTAGACCACACATCAAGATTTTCAATTCAAGAGTACAACATAAAACTTGTAGATTTTAATCTAAAGGTTCAAACAAAACTAATTTTGCATTTTTATGAACTTCTTACAAATTTCTATGTAATGTAGAAGTTCATTGGTTTGAAATAAAGAAAGTTCTGGAAATTTATAAAGAATACTCTAGAACTTTCTAAAACAAAACAATCAAGTCCCTGGTTCGGGAAAACAGATAACAGGAAGTATACGACGATATCCCGGCAAGGAAATCGCTGGTATTAGAAAGATTCAGTGGATTTAGGCAAACCTTGGGGTAGCCTTGGTTATGAAGGAGAACACGCGGAAAGTGAATTCCCGCGGTGAATAGGATTGGCGACGATAAGATGAGCTCGACGATGACGAGATTCCGTGGATGACGAAGAAGTTTGTCAGGGATGGTTGCCGTGGGTGGAAGATGGCCTGTTGTCTTGTACACGCACGCGTTTGCTGAATCGAGTCGAGCCGGTCACCGGTAGAGCACTCTCGCTCGTATCCGTGGATGTGCTAGTCCAAATCCGTCCGGACCTTCGCTTTCGCCTCGCCGCGCCACACTCGCCCTCTCTGCCTCCGCGAGGGCCATGGTCTGCTCGCACCTGATCACCTCCAAACCCTCCACGAAAAGTTCACAGTGCCGCCTGATCTCGTCCACTGCTTTCTCCTCAACGGCCTTCGACGTCTTCTACGTGCGGCTCTACTGCCCCCTGGGCGGGTCCGCTCCAAATCGTCGCTCCGCAGCACCTCCCGCACTGCGTGCGACCTTCCTGCACGCCGCTGCAACATCCCCCCCCGACGGCGTCCTGCACCCTTGACGCCTCGCCCAACAGCAGGGCCCTCGCGTTCTCCAGCACCACGTGTATCGACATTTCGTCGAACACCTGAGCTGCGTCTTCGAGACGGCCATCGCGTTCCTGCATCTCGCACAATAGTTCTCCACCACAACTCCTCCGGCGCGTGCCATTGCTGGGCACGTCACACTCCAGCATCGCCTGCTCGTGCCCATGGGCCTGCTCTGCTCCGGCCGCCCAACTCCTGCATCGGCTCTTCAGCACGCGAGCTCTTGCACCGCCGAAATCATGCCGCTCCAACTCCCGTACTTGCTCGACGCCAGTTCATCTGCATCGCGCCGCATCAGCTCACGCCTGAGCCGTTCGCGCGTTCTGCCCTAGCCTTTACGTCAACGCCGCCACTGCTCACTCCAACACCTTTTCCTGCCCGCGCCACTTCCGAGCCGACGCGCTGTTTCCACTGTGCTGCGTTCCAGCTCCCGCTCCTGCGCTCGGCTCACGCGCGTCTCCGCTCGCCCGGCCTGCCTCTGCACCCGAGCCAGCGTACTCCCGCGCCACGCTTCGCACGCCACCAGTGCCCGCCGTGCGCCCGTGCTACTGGCCTCCACGCCCGCTGCGTGCTGCAACCGCCAAGCGCCCACTCTGGCCCTTGCCACCCGAGCCGCTCCACCGCGCCAATCCTCCTCCCGCCTGTCGCACGCACCTGGCCAAGCCGCCGCCTGCCCCACGCTGCTGACCCACTGCACATTCCTGCTCGCTCCTGGGCCGAGCCACCGCCTGCGCCTGGGCCCGCTGCCGCTCCAGCTTCCGCTGCGCGCGCGCCTGGGCTGCGCTGCTGCCTACCCCGGCCGAGCTGCGCGTCGTGCTTGGGCCGCTGGGCGCCGCCAGCTCTGCGCCCGGGGCCGCGCTCCGCCTACCGCTCGGGCCCCGCTGCAGCCTGGGCCAGCCTCCAGCGCCGCCCGCAGAGCTGCTCGCTCCCACGCGCAGGGGCCTGGCGCCGCACCTCCCGCGCGCTCCTGCCCCTGGGCCCGCCGCCTAGCGCCTGCCGCAGCTAGCGCCGCTCGCCTGCCTGCCGCGGCCGCCCTGGGCAGAGCGCCCCACTCCCTCCGAGCACCTGCGCCGTGGCTGCCTGAACTGGTGAAGGAGAGGGTAGATGAGAGAGAGAGGGGATAGGTCTGCCGATGGAGAAGGAAAACAGAAGAAGGGAGATGCCAGGATAAGGTAGAAGAGAGAGGAAAGACAAATGGAATTCCCTAAGGGCTTATACGTAAAATCAGAAAACTGTAGGGGCCTATTTGTAAAACAAAATTTTCCGTTGATTTAAAACCCAAATGAAGAAATGCCCAAAACGAAAGTTGGAGAGTTTTTCAGGCTCTACAACATTTCTTTAGGGCTCAAGTTCAGAAACTTAAAATTTACATTTTTACACGTGAATCTTTGAATAAAAGTCAGATTCGAATTGCTTTTGTCCTAAAAATTTAATTTATAAAATTTTAGGACCTGAATGCAAGCATTTATGACACGTCATGATGACGGGATAGACTCGTCATTATGATTGGATAGACATGTCATGATGACTTGCACTTTTACACTTTAGTCCTAAGTAAATTTAAAAGTTACTTTTGTAAATCAAACATTTGCATAAAAGGACTTGTACTTTTATAAAATTACGTAAACACCCTTATTTTTACCATTTTACCCAAAATTTTTACACACTTCAACACACACATTTCAAATGAAACTTTTGGATAAATAAATATATATTTTTACAAGGGATAAAATAAGAAAAGCATGTTTACAAAACCATCTTTTACTCATTTTGAAATTATCTTCATCCAAATACATTTTACAAAAACAACCCTAGGTTTTTCTGTAATTACAAAAATACCCTTTTTACTTGTACTTTTAAATTTTCAAAAGTTTCACATAAACACACATAAGCTTTATACAAACAAACACATATTTCACACTAACAAAATATTTGCCTAGCATTGCAAATACATGAACTGTCACAGCTTGATGGGTTATTTGGATTGGATATTCGTTTAATCATTTTTTCAGGGTTTGTTCGCCTGAAAAAGCGTTTTTTCGAATTACTAATCTAATACCCATCATCTGTACCATCGTTTTGGTAATTTTGCAATGTTCTCATTTTTCGCTTGCATGCCACGGTTATTGGATCCTTATCTCCAAATTTTGTGGGATTTGGATTCAAGGCTCGGGGGCTGCGGGATACGTGGCATCGACTACTTATTTTTTCAAATCTTTTGAGTGATAAGTAGGGTCACAGACAAATGGGACCCTCAGCCTGATTCTCCGATTCAACCTAAGGCTCGGGGGCTACTCCATATGGAGTGCGATTTTTAAATCGCACACCATAACAAAAATTCGGGGCATGAGCACCTCATAGCTTCGATGCAGCCAAGCAAGTACTCGAAGAAAGACTTCAAGACGAAGCTTCAGAAGAAGTCGAAGACTGCTTCGAAAGTACTCGATAAGCCTGCAGTACTCAGCTACGAAGAGCTCGGGGCTTGTCAGACCCGGGGCCACCGGGCTGGGCACATAACGTAGTTTAAAGAGGTCTAAGAGATTAAGTCCGTCTTATCTCTTATTCATCTGGTTTATCTCTTGTTTATCCCGTTTAAATAGGAGATAGAGCTAACCAACACGGAGGGGATCTACTCGAGATATGCTCTGGTATAATCTCTCAGCGGAGGTTGGTTAGCACCTTTGTAACTCTGGCCTCTCGGATATATAAGGGAGGTCAGGGACCCCTCTCAAAACAGAACATCGTTAGATCATTCTACACCAAAGGCAATACAAACTATACAGGATGTAGGGTGTTACGCTCTGTGCGGCCCGAACCTGTCTAAGTCTTGTGTTCCTTTCACCTTCGAGTTCCTGATCTCGGCGTCTCCTCACCCAAAACTTACCACCTTGGGTATATCCCTCGGTGGGCAGCCGGTTAAACACCGACAGCGGCCTCTACTGGGCTGCCACTTGTGATGTATCGGGATTGAGATGGACTGGAAAGCTGGTCCTGACCTGCATCTAAATTTTTTTTGCATAGCTTTGAAGTCATCGATTGCTGTAGCAAGAAACTGGTCATCACGAGCATCAAAGAAACACATACGTCTCTTCGCATCTAGGACTAGCTTAGACCATATTGAATTACTCCTACTGAGAGTTCTTTCATGTCCATGGATCCAAAGGAAGTTCCTATGGGAAAAATAATTTATTTAAATAAAAATGTAGTGGGAGATTGAATTGTCAAAGGATTCAAAGGCATTTCCTTTGCAACCAAAAAAGGACAAAAGTTAACAAACCTTGCTCTTGTCAAGGCCACATTAGCTCTCCTATCAGAATCAAGAAAGCCTATGTTCCCATCATGATTGCATCTAACATTTGAAAGTATTATGATATCTTTCTCATCACCTTGAAATGAATCAACAGTTTGTACTTTAACAGAAAGAAACTCATTGTTCTGAAACCTTACAATTATTTTTTGCAAAGCAATCACTTGGGCTGCATATTGAGATATTACACCAACGCTGGTTTTCTTCTTCTGATTGGTGCATACTACAGTAGTTTTAGACCAAATATACACAGATCAGCCCTAAACAAATTATGTTTAATAAAATACAATAAATTTACATACTATACCTTCAGCGAGCCTGGCAACAATACTGGCTGCTACAGAAGCTTCAACCATATTTACTAAACTCTGACCAATCTGCTCTTCTATACCGTCTTTAACATGAATAAATGAATAGTTACCGAAAATATGACTGAAAAAAATGTAGCCCGCACTGCTCGTGCCATCTATAATTTTTCCATCATAAAAAATTGCATTTGGAAACCTGCTGATGTAAGGGTGCATTCTATATTGCACATTTAGCAAGTGCTTGTGGTAACCAATTTCACACAATCTCTCAAAGAGGCTTCGTCCATACTTAACCTCTTTAGCAACCTAGAAATTAGGAAATTAGCAGCAAGGAGAAAGTGTGAGAATTCTAGAAATTAGGAAATAATCACCGGTAACATAAGGAGACATTCAAATGGTCTTATAACAAAGACATACCGGGCTCATTACCATTGATTGTAGCTGTTTGTCATCCCTGATAAGCACCACATGTTTTATCCCATCCATTGCGAGAGGGATCATTGATTCACATTCTTTTAAGTTTGCTGCCTCATCAATAACCAAGATGTCATATTCCTGATTTTTCAACCTAGAGGACATACAAGGAGTGCAAAATACAAGTTTTGCAGCTCGCAAGCAGCTGTCCTCTAGCTCTCTATGATTTTTATACGATTTCTTCGACATTTCAGCAACACGATATTTCAAAAATATTTTTGACAGGTCATTATCAGTCTTCTTCATAAGCTTGTCACTACCTAACATAATGATGTCGCCAAGTAAATAACTGGTCTCAGTGGACGTTTCGACTAGAGAAACAAGATGAGAAGCCAATTGCACAAGGGCTGTGTTGGTTGGAGCACATACAAGAGTTCTATGATTGCTTGCCACCATTAGAAGCATATGCAGAATCACTGAAACTGTTTTAGTTTTACCTGTGCCAGGTGGGCCCCAAATCAGATGTACACAAGATTTCTCAGAACATTTAGTTGCTGAAATGCAACTTGCTACTGCATCACTCTGTGATTTATTCAATCCAAAATCATCATAGGCAGCCTTAAAAATAGTTTCTTTATCTGTAAATTGTCTACATTCTCCATCAGTATTTTTAGTCAATATGAGATTGATAATTTCTAAACTCTCTTTGGAACCTCTCACCATGACTTCCCAACTACATTCACAAGTTGTCAGATTAGTCAGGTGCAAAACTTGGTAGGAAGTTTCCTGATTCAGATACCCATATGGCCACTGCGATAGCAAGACATCCATCAATGCTACATAATTTGCTTCATAATTATCATCAGCTTTGGTAGATTTATCATCAGTTTTGGCGGATATAACCACCAAGATGGCACAAAAGGAGCCGTCCTTGATTTCAATTCCCTTGCTGATAATAACATGAGATCTCCTTTTCTTGGCATCTGATCCCCCTTTGGTACTTTGAGCTTGATATTGTAATTATTTAGCCTTCCAATATTTGGCTTCCTCTTATAGCAATCAACATATAGGCCACTGGGAATGGTATCCATGCCCGAGTTGATTTGATGCCAGATCTCCTCTAATGTTGGATTGCGAAACGCTTCTGTGTAGTCCGCCTAGGTTTCAAATTCATTGGGGATTGTCTCCACTTGTAACAACATGGCAACTTTAAAATGGAGATGTTTTAGGTGCAAAACAAGGAATGTTGCCTTTTGGTACCTTAAAAGGGTGCTATTTCAGCCTAAAAATATCGTAAACTGACCATGACAGCACTTCTTGGAAAAGAGTTTGGCCATCTTTGTTCGAGCGCAGCATTTTAATGCCGGTGCAAGCTGCTACACAAACGATTCATTTTGGTTTCTTAAGAGTTTCAAAAAGTTCAGCACATATAATGAATTTTTAGTTCAGAGCATGCTAGTTCAGTTCTGACACAAAAAATGCAAGTTCAGTCAGTGAAAATCTAAAATTCATGATACTACATGGCAGGTGAACCATAATCGTGTCACCTGCAGTCAGCATGTTGCCATCACCAATATCCGTTGCGAGCCCACTGAATTTGTTGATCTTGACTGTGTCAAGTGTATTGTTCTTCTCCACTTTTTATTTTGGTTTCTTAAGAGTGTCAAAAAGTTCAGCACAAACAATAAAATTTCAGTTTAGAGCATACTAGTTTAGTTCTGAAAGTTCAGCACAAACAATGCAAGTTCAGTTCAGAGCAAATGATGAAATGTTGGGGCTACTGCTGCCTATTGCTACCACCATCGTCGCCCAGGCTCCAGCCCTCTCTCTCTCTGCCAATACGAAGTCTGTCATCCCCTTATCTTCCCAACAGGAGATGGACCTTGTGACACTCAGGTAAATAGCATGGTCACACCCTAGATGTTTAGTGTGTTATTATGTACAAAATGTGGCAAAAGTGTGTTTAAAAATTTTAATGCTAAGGAAAAGTGATTGTTTATATAATTATATTTTAATAGAGGTCCTTTTGTGCTAAATGGGTGAATATGGAGGGTAGAATTCAAATGTATGAGGGTTATTTTGCAAAAGTCCAAAACTTGTGTTTAAATCGCAAAAGTAAGTGAAACTACCCTTTGGATATATGTGTAGTGTAGTTTTATCTATAGGATTTACATAAAGTTTGAAAACTTTGCTAAGTTTCATATTAATTTCAAAATTGTTGCTCTTCTGCAGATGAACCCTAAAGCAAAGTTGTAGATCTTGAAAAATCCTGCACTTTTGCTTTTGGATCCATCTACATTTGAGCTCTGGTTTGAAAGTTATATGTGTATTACAGTGAGGTCCCTGAACTTTCTGCTTTTTACAACTGGGTCCCCTTCATCTTCCCCAGTCCCGATCTCCTCTGCTTCTCCTCTGCTGCACGCCACCGCCCCTGCCCGGCCAGGTGCGCCAACCTGCAGCTCTGCGCCGCCCTTCCACGCGTCGCCCCACCCCTCCTCCCACCGCCGCGCCGCCTCCGCTGTCCTCCTCTCGCCGTTCGACGATCCCGAGCGGCTGCCACGCCACCCCGTCGAGCACGCCGGCGCCGCCCGCCGATCTGTGCCTGGCCGCGCGACTGCTCTCCCTCTCCTTCACTCCCACCGAGTCTTGCGTCCCTATAAAGCCGAACCGAGCTCCTCCTTTCTGCTGTTCCCCCTTTCTTCTTCCCCGCGACCACCAACACCGAGCCACCACCGCACTTTTCTCACCGGAATTCGCCGTGATCCCTCCACCCCGTCCAAATCCCCTCGACCTACTGCTTCCCCACCTCCTCCACTAGCCCCCCGACCTGATCCGGTCCAACCCCCGGCCCTCCTTCGCCGGAATTGCGCCCACACCGAGCCGCCTCTCGCCGGAGCCGCCCGAAGACCACCTCACCATCCATAGCATCCCTCCGCCACTTCCTCGGCCAATCCAAGTACGGGAATCGCATCCCCAACTCCTCCTAGTGCTCGTGCGCGCTTTAGATCCCCATGTTCGCCGGTCCTTCGCCAGGAACGGCGATGCGCCGCCACGGCCGCCGCACCTCCTCGTCGCCGATCGTGATCCACCGTCGCCCGTCATGCACCTCCCCTCCCAAACTGTTCCCTGGGTCCCGTAGCTCGTGCCAAGCCGGCCCCTCCCCGCCGGCGACCTCGCCGCCGGCGGGAACGCGCCGGGGCCGAACAGCTGGCCGCTGTCGAGACATGGCAGGGGCATAAGTGCAAGAGTTTTTAGTGTTCCAGGGACCCAAACGCAAAATACCGAGGACCCCCCATGTGTTTTGTTATTTCATGTGATTGATGTTGCTATCTTGCAAAATTCGTAGAAAAATGTGGAAAAATCCAAAAATTGCAAAACTAATTTTGTTGGAAACTAGATTTTAAGCCCTACCACTTTTATTAATGAAGTTTAGTTTAAAACTAAATAGTTTTGAATCTATTTTAAATTTAAGGTTAAAAGGTATTTTGCACATAACTTCTACATATTAGCTTTGTTTCTTATGATTTTTGGTATGTAACTTTTATAGGTCATGTGTGAACTTGTGTTAAAGTTTCAAACCTAGCACTGTTTTATAGTTTAACTTCTTTTGAATTTAGGTAATTCAAATTTGAAATGATTTGAAATTAACTATGCATGTTCTTTAGGCTTAATTATTTAGATATTTTTGTCGTAATATAATGTGTTAATAATTAGTCTATAATTAAATTTTCAAGACTTTATAATTCTATTTACCTTCATTTTGAATTTAAACTTGAAATTTGAATTCAAAATTCAAGTGTTCTAGTTCCTGTTTTCCATAAATTCAATACAATAATCATGACTTAAATGTGAATGATAATTCCAGACTAAACCCTCTTGTTTCATGAGTTCATGTGTGTTAATTATTGGATTGCAACTTTATCATGAAATAAAAATATTTGACTCAAACACCATCTCAAATAAATTGTTGCATATCATGTAGAATCAACGACGCTCGACGACGGAGACTACGAGTTGGTCTTGGGACAAGACAGGGGTTTTCTCAAGACCCAATAAACGTCACCGAGGAACTAACTGAAGCCCAGAACCAAAGTTCGGAAGTCTCTGACATTCCTGCCTCCACCCCCACTCAAGAAGGCAAGCCCCGATGCATACCCCAGTATTTCAATTTATTACCATTTCACTTATATATTATATATCTTGCATTACATCTAGGAGTTGAAATGAAACCCTAGTTGCATAAATCCTAGGAATCCAATGTATTGTACCCGAGTCCTTATCGCATAGACGCTCTGCTAAATAGGACTGATAAAAGTCGAGTGATTTCCTATCACTCGCGCGATATAGGAATTGCATGTTTACTATTCTGCAATCACTATAAGGTTAATGGACAGGGTCATGTGCTGTATCATGACCTGAAGGTTTACCCTGTCTGTTTTGTTAAAAGTTGATAAGGTTGCAGCGTGTGGTAGTGGTGGCTAAGCGTTTGAAAGTACTAGCCACATGCCGCGAAATATGGTAAAGCGGTAAGCCTAGTACCTGAGTGGCCCGGCAAATGGACATGTCTCCACCACTCGACTTTTATTTTATGTTTACACGCACCGACGTGTGGGAGTACGTTCTGCAAAGCAGACAGGAATACGGGATCATGTAGTCGCGCTACAGACGTATGTCCTGCACAATTGGTGTGCGTACAGTCCTGCAGTCGCTTGTGGTGGCCCTAATCCATAACTCGGAATATGAGGGAAACGGTTGCTTCGGAACGATCTTTGGATGTTCCAAGCGTGTGTGTTAGGTTTACCTTGCAAGGTTGAATTCGATTCAGAATCGTCCGTCTCTCGCGAAAATTGAGACTGCTTATTCCTTCTGCCACATAGAGTAAGAAGAATAACTAATGATGGAACAATCTTGATGAATGATAAACTCTACCTTGCTTGCTTAGTGTAGGTGCTAACCTAGAATGGATAATCAACTAGAATATGAAAGCTAAAATTTGAAAATAGATCATACTCTTTGTTGCTTTTCAGCTGAAATGAAACCTAGAACCTTTACAATGCCTTCATGAGTCTAGTTACGGGCTAAAGTATACCCAATCTCGGATAAGCCTTGCTGAGTATTAGTATACTCAGTCTTGCAAATAAACTTTTCAGGAATGACCTTCGAGAACCCTACAGATAGTCTCGCCTGGCCAACTTCTGTTCCATATGGCTGGTCCGTGGAGTAGGATCCGTCCCCGGCTGGCAGTGACCCTCCAGAATGATACCAGGCTTCGGGCTGAGCATGGTGTTAACCTTCGCGACGTGTGTAGTCGCGTGTTTATATGTTTACTTCCGCTGTGAACCTGGACAAGCTGTTTAGCCTGTCGTTTTAAACACTGGTTGTATAAGCATTACTTTAAGTTTTGAACAAGGTTTGTAATAATATCTACATATCTGTAAATTAAAAGTCGGTGAGCTATACTGTGATTGTAAACTCGCCATCGTGCGAGGTAAGCCTGCTTTGATCCTGCTGAACCGTGGTTGTATCGGGCGGAGACCCGACAAACCAATGGATTTTTCCGTTTGAAGTGCGTTAAGTTAGTATCGGCTAAACAGCGATGACTAGCGCACTTGAGCCAGAATAATTCAGGCGGTTCTGCCACAGACCTGTCTGAAGATTCAGCGAGGAGGTAGCCGGAGTGGAGAGACGGGCGGTGGTCCGATCTTCGTTCCCCTCATCTTCCCAACAGGAGACGGGCGGCGGCAAGAAGGAAAAGAACGGACCTGCCTGAAGATTCGGCGAGGTGGAGCAGGCGGAGGTAGCCAGAGAGGGAGACGGGCGGCGGTCCGATGTGAACTTCCACACTGGTCCGATCTGAACTAGTCCGATCTGAACTCGCACTGGTCCGATCTGAACTCAGTTATTTCTTCTAAATGACTGATGCTAAAAAGATGGAATGACTGAGTTCTAAGATAGAATGACTGAGTTTGTTCAAATTTAACAAATGACTGGATGTACTCAGTAATTCGCCTAAATGACTGAAGCTAAAATATGCAGTGACTGAGGCTAAAAGGATGGATTGACTGAGTTTTGTTCACTCTCTTCCATGTATTGCATGTTTTTTTGTGAAGAATGACTGAAAATCAATAAATTACTGCTAAGTAATTCTACTGAATGACCGAGACTAAAAGGATAGAATGACTGAGCTTGTTCACTTCCTTTATGTATATTGCATATTTTTGTAGAATGCTGAAATCACTAAATGACTGCTAGAATTACTCATGCCTAACAGATGGAATGACTGAGTTTGCATGCTTTTTTTTTGTAGAATGACTGAAAATACTAAATTACTGTTGTCTAAGTTATTTCTTCTGAATGACTGATGCTAAAAAGATGGAATGACTGAGGTCTAAGATAGAATGACTGAGCTTGTTCACTCCCTTTCCTGTGAGGAATATTTACAGAATTCTTGGACCCCCTCCTACCATCCTTCGGAATATTTACACTTATTTATAGGAACTGCAGCCCTGATTTCATTTCCTTTTAACTGTCCAAAAAAATACAAAAAAAATGTTAGATATCTCCATATCACAAAAACTATATAAACTTGGAGAGAAAAAACTGGGAAACTAACTGGCCAGAGAAGTGGAACACAAAATATTGGAACTATTATGCATGGACTGTTGTAAATAAGATTACAACAAGTTCATGTAACTTATAGAATTAACAAAACTAAATAAGACTGAAACCAGGTAATATGTTGCCCTATATGGACTTGGCTATTACATTAGGAGATTCTAATATGTTGCCCTATATGGACTTGGCTGTTGCCCTATATCCAACTAGCCTGGTTCGAAGATTTCCAACCAACCAAGCAGGCCTTAAGTCTCTATTTGTTGATTTAGGTGATGAAATTGCTCAAAAAAGAGATCCCAAATTGAATGTCTCCAACAGTCCACCGAAAATAATACTAGAACCAAGGCGGGCAGAGGCGGAGGGCAAGCCTGCAGGCACACGGCGGCTCGCCCAGGTCCCCACCACAACTCGCGCTCGTCCTCTTGGTGCTTGATCTCCACAGCCATTGAGGCCGCTTGTCCTTCCTCTTCACCCCTACGCCTGCTCAGCTATAATGGAGGTCGATGGGATGGGGAGCAGGGCCATAGCTGACGAAGGGGTGGTGGGCAGTGGCGATGACAACTCAGAGTTCACGGCCTAGGCGAACTTTGAAGGGTGAGCGTGGTGGCGGGGCTGTAGGCGTCCACACCCAGTAGCGCGTGTGGCAGTGTTGTATATGACAGAGCTGGCGAGGAAGATGGATCGCAACGGATTGCTTTGGATCTTGAATCAAGGTCTCTACTTCTAGGTCGCGTGAAGGGAAAAGACTAAAAAAGATAAGGTGAATGAAGCATTTTTTTGGAAGTAGTTTTTAACTTTTTGAGTATAAGTCTTCAATTAGAGACTCTGTTGGACTCAATCTTAGGCCTTGTTCCGTAGAATTAAAATTGATCTTCACTGATTCTTCTCAATTATGGATCAAATGAATCCTAGTCTGTTCACTCAATCCTTATGAAGGGATAAATTCCATAATCTCTCAAGCCCCCATGGAGAATTTTTTTTCTTTGATAGAATTTTACCTTCTGAAAGTGTATGTCCTAAGATGCATGCCCTCTCACAGCCATGAAATCTCACATCCAACAAACCTGACTAGTCAAATATTCCTAACTAGAACATGGATTATTTACACTTTGTTATAGGAATATTCCATATTACAACAACAAATATTCTTGTTTTCGTAACACTGAAGGAGACTTGCCTTCAGCATGCACTTCCAGTAGCTCTCATCCTAACATTAATGACCGGCGGTTCGCTAAAAATAATGTTAAATTGGGCGGTTCTCACAAGCGGCGCCGCCGTGGGCAGCTGAGGGCGATGAGCCGCGGCGGTGCCGCTAATGGCGCATGGTGATGGGGAATGGGGGGAGGGGGGCGCGGCTCGGTGGGTGGAAGCCGGAGGAGGGGCCGAGCTCGGTGGGAGAGGATGTTGCGGGACGGGGGACGCCCCCGAGGGTGGCGGCACGGAGGGCCGAGGTGGGCGAACCTAGCGCTGCGGCCTGCTCCTCCTCTCCGTGCAGGCTGAGGAAGAAAAGAAATTACAAGGTATTGGTTTGCCCTCAACGCGATGAAAGCAGGGGTCGACCTGCTGTGGAAATAACAAGGCTAAAGCTGGTTGCGTTCCCAGAAGCAACTGTGGATTTTCTCCGTTAGGTTCAGATTCTACTTTTTCAAAGCAAAAGCAGGTCCCAGAAGCTGAACCGAACCGAACGCACTCTACGAGAGTTCTAAAATTTATTTTATGCAGTTTATAAGCAGCAGTGTCCTGATTGCCTCTTGTTGTCATCATGTTCAAAAGGGGTATTCTGCAATGATCTAGTAGGACGATGAATCCACGTTATTGTTGAAAATAGCATCAAATTGGCTCTAAAATTTGGCCTATAATGTTTTTCGGTTCTGACCTTATGATGGCCATATTACGGTATTAGACACGGATGATGGAGTAGCATGGCCTTGATATCTCTTGGTGTTCCCTTGTACATACATTGGTGTTCCCACGCAATGGCTACTTGTGGATCAGTCCAATTGGTGGTGCCTATGCGACGTGTCTGTCTGTCTCAGCTTCTACCAGGCGTTGGCAACTTGTATATCAGTTTAGTTGTCCTCCTGTTATTTAAATATTACTCCAACCCCTATTTAAAATGATCCAATACAATGCAATACAGCCCGTTTCAAATGATCAATCAAGCATTAGTTGTCTTGAGACGAAACAAGTAAGGGTTCATGGGTTCTCATGAACAACAGCTCACTGGTACAACATGAGACTAGATGATACACATGGATAAGATTCATAGGAAGTTTAGCAGTAAAAGACTTCCAAAATAGAGTACCGGACTGATACAACATGAGACTAGACACACATGGATACGATTCATAGGAAGTTTAGAAGTAAAACACTTCCAAAATAGAGCACCGAATACTATCAGCATTGTCCTCCTCAAGTGTAGTCCCCTCAATGAAATCACTGCCCAATATTTCATCAAAGAACAAGTATTAATCACTGAGATATAACCACCTAGAAGCCTAGATAGGCAAGCAATAGCTCACGAAGAAACATGCAAAGAAATCACACAAGCTCAGTAAAGGTAATCACATTATACATATCTGAAATTGGGATCTGCATAACAAGAGTTGGTAGACTTGCTATAATTGTTAGCTCATGAGATGCATGATATACCCTCTTGCTTCGGAAATTTCTAGCTTAATGACTACCTGACGCAATTCTATATCAGCCTTCAACATATCGATAGCCTTCCAAAATTCACTTTCTGATAAACCACATTTCTGAAGTTTATCGACACCATGTTCCATACTTAGTGGACCTGTCAAAATATCTTGAAGAGCTGCTCTTTGGTCCAACAACCTAGCCAATTGCTGACCGATGCTCTCACTCGAATAGGAAGTAGTAGCTGAGTAGGAAATCTTTTAGAGCAGCGTTGGATGGCACCGACATTCAAAAAACAGGGTGTTCTTTTCTTCGCGTTGGATGGCGCTAACTGAGTAGGTGGTTCCTCCTAAGTACGAGGGATTACATCGCCAGGCGTGACATAGTCGAACAGATCAAGCAGCACCCCATTATTCTCCACAATTTCTTCAGTTCGTTCCTCCATAAACAAAAAACATGGCAAGCTGGGAAGGGCCTTAGGATGAAAATAAGTTTCGGACTATGACATGGATTGCACTGCTTACCTTATGACGTTGGACTTTCCTTTCAAATTCTTCAATCCGTTTTTTTAGTTCATAGTCATCAATCTCACAGCTTCTTTCCAACAAAGACAATACATGACGGCGTACCAAATCATCACTAGCATTCCATGAAGCGGAATTTCTTGCATTCTTAACAGTTAAAAGGGCCATAAGGATTTTGAGATCCCTCGAATCGTTCGAATGGTTCATCGATCTATTGTAAACATGAAAAGCAACTTAAATTATCCTGAAATTTTTGAAAATGTGCATATAATTTCTTATATAAATCAAAGCATAACTAAACCTTGCAGGGAAGGCTGAGCTTGCACACAATTCCGAGTTGGTACATCGGTGTTTGATAATCGACTGAAAAAACCCCTCAAATCAACTGAAAAAAACATTGCAAAAACCTCAAATCAACTGGGCAAAAAACCATTGCAAAACCTCAAATTGACTAAAACAAACCTGAAATCGACTGGGATTTGGAGCTGAGAGCGACCTCAAAGCCTTTATTGTGATTTGAAGCTGATGGCGACCTCAGATGAGACACGTTTAGGCAAGGACCTTCCATAGGTGCACGATTGCTCGGTAGACGGTGAACCGCAAGCACAGGAATGATAAATTTGGTGGGGATCAGGAGTAGGAGGAAGAGGGGTCAGGAAGCTAGAGGCCGACGCGGGAGGAGAGGGAGACAGGAACCTGGACACCGTCATCTTTGCCATAGCTACGCTAAGTTAACTAGCTGCTGATGGAAGGCAACAATTGCCGATGTGACTCGGGACAGGCGCAGACCATAAGAGCGTGGCAACGGGGAAAGACGATTTTGCCCCCAGCGCTATTGCCGAATCAACACCACCACAGCCACAACCACGTCACCGAGAAAATTGTACCTAGAAACTCGATAAGTCAATTTCCGTTACGAACTTGAGAATTTTATTCTCGTTTCTAGCGTACGTGCTTGGGGAGTTGACGGAATGTGACATGTGCTTGAATCAGTCCCTGGGTTTCATGCCCTGCCTGGTTCCTTTAAAAAATTTAGTGAAGTATTTATTGTGTTGCTAATGTAGCTATTTCATTGATATAGTGTACCCATCTAATTGTATTGTTGTAATGAATGAGAATGTAGCCCAATGTTACCTTAAGTCAATCTCATCTAATATTGTAGCTTTTGCATCTAGGCTGTGGATAGAACTTTAAATTGGACTAACATTTTGATCCGTAAAAGAGAAAAACATCAAATGGTATGTTTGTTGAAAAATTTAGCCATAGTAAAACTAGCCGTTGTGAAGCTTGTCTACGAATGGAGGGTGAATGTCCCTTCATCCCACCACATTCTCTCTATTCTCTTGCATCCACTATACACCCCACTAGATCCAAAAATGGCCACAACCTAGCTCCCAACATGACAGCTCTAAGTTAGCAACCTAATATATTTAGATTCCGTGGTGGATTGACTTGATCTGCTCCTCTTGGTGGCCTAATCTGTGAATCCATCACTTGATTAGAAGACTTCAGGAGGGAGACGAGAAAGAAAGGGGGAACTAGAGATGGGTGGAGATGGTGGGAATCTTTACATGGCCACCTGTAATCGATAGAGTGCCACTGGTGATTGGGAGCTTTTTAATCATATGTAGGGTCCACAAATGAATGTCGACACTCGATGAATCAAATCGTAGTTTTCTTCAAGGTTTTTCATGGCCACCTGGATGTCGACTCTTGTTGATTGCACGAGACAAGCCAGCACTGATGAGGACATGACTCGTATGGATACAAACATAATAAGAACATATTTGGGGAGAGACATGGATGATGAGTATGTGATATGCTTATGTACAACCATTCGTGCTAAAGACAAGGTGACCTTGTTCCTATGTTATTTGTTTTTAGATTGCTACCTAAAAATATTATTATAATTAGAAATCATGGAGATGATGATGGAGTACTCAAAGATAGGCACGGAGGTGTGACATTTAGGAAATTAGAAATATAGACACTAGATTTTAGTGTGAAAAGTGTATGCTTGTATAGTGTATGTGTGTAGCACAAAGGAATAGGGGTATAATTGTAATTCTATAAAATATAGGTCCTTTAGTAATAATTGGGTAAGAATGGGAGGTAGCATCAAAACCTAGGAAAAATGCGACACTAGGTGTCAAATGTATATCACTATAGGAAAGAAAGTGCAAAAGATAGGTTGAATTCTATGAAAAATGGGTCTTTATGTGAAAACAGGGACCTAGATGTGATTAAAACAAAAATCATGGGTCCTTTTATGCAAAATAGTTGAAATATAAAAGTAACTTTCAAATTTACTTAGGGCCAAAATTTAAGAATGCAAGTCATCATGACATCACATGAAAACTTGTAAACATACCTAAAATTACATCAAATCCACCTTGGTAAGGACAAAAGTAATTCAAATCCTACTTTTGTTCAAAGTTTAACATATAAAGCTATAAGCTTTGAGTTTTCGAACTTAAACCCTGAATCAAAGTTGTAGGGTTTGAAAAACTCTCCAACTTTCATTTTGGGCATTTCCTCATTAGACCTCTACATCGGTGGGAAATTTTATTTTACCGAGAGGTCCCTGAGATTTCTAAGATTTCCAAATAGGCCCCCCAGACCCATTCCCTCTCTTCTTCTTCCTCGAGCACGTGCTACTTTGCTCTGCCCCCCTGCTGCCGGTGCAGAGCACCGCGCCGCCGCCATTGTGCTGCCACCGCCACTCCACCTCCTGCTTGGATAGCTTCCACGCGTCCCTCTCCCCCTGCCCCGGCCCTGTTCCCCTCCCCTGCTGCCCTCTTCTGCATGCGCCACGACCTTCCCGAGCCACCGCCGGCTGCCACGCACCTCGCTGCCGTTGCCAACTCCTGCTTGCACCCGTAGCACCGCTCTTGGCCTTAAAGCATGCCCGACGACTGCTCTGTGGTTTCGTTTACGCCTTCCCGCACTTCGTTTTCACAGCATTTTCCTTTCCCGAGCTCATCTCCTCACCGGACTTCCGCCGCCCCTCCTGGTCACTGCCGCCAGCCGCCGCTGCCGTCGCTCCGCCCCAATCTAGTACTCCCACAGCACCACGACATCCCACCGGTGCTCTCCAGCCCGATCAATTTCGTCCTCCCGCATCCGAGCCTCGTCTTCCACAGCTCCAGCCAGCACAAGTGCCGCCGCCGTCTCCTGCTCGCCGTGGGCAGCTCACTCCAAGCCCATCCGCACCATGACAACCCCTCAGTTAGCTCCCCCTCGTCCCCGTGAAGCTCTACGACCCCTCCATTGGCTCCCTAGTGCAACACATCGACTCCCCGACACTTGCCGGCGTTTACCTCCACCGCCATCGTCATTGCTCCCGCCAGTTGCCCCTAATCCGAAGCTTATGTTTCCAATTGACTGCACCAATACCTTCCCCACAACTCACTAGAGCTTATATGCAGGACCTTCACCGACGTCGACCGCCGGAGCATCGCCATCGTCGTTGACCCCTCCGCCGCCGCTTCGGGCTCCCGTCGAGGTCCCCCTTTCCAATCACCTCTACCCTTGACACATGGCCCAATCAAACCGCCGTGAGCCCCTGAAACTTTCCCTCCCCTCGGACCTCGCCGCCGGTGACCCTCCTCGCCCGAACACGGCCGTGTAACCCCTGTTTCCCTTCCTCCTCTGGCCAAGGACTTCGGATGGGAAGAATCAAAAGCCCGAGGGGCAATCTGCAAAGCCTGTGACTCATAGGAATAGTGCCCTAAGGATCCCCTTGTGTTATTTTTATTGCAGACTTTGAAATTCTATAACAACTCAAGGAAAAATCATAAAAATGTAAACTAAAATTTGTTGGATTCCTTATTCTAAGCTCTACAACTTTCCTTAATGATTGACTTTCAGTTTCTATGTAGTTTGTACTCTAATTTAAATGCTAAGTTTAAGTAGTTGTAGGCTAAGAAAATACATAATAAATAGCAGAAAAATGGTAAAAATGTGAAACCAATTGTGTTAATTTTGCTTTCATATATAATACTTAGGAAAAATATTTAACCCACTGTTTATATGATACTTTTGCAATGTATAGGTTTAAACTTGAATAAAGCTTAATTGATCTAATGCATTTAATAGGTGTAGTTCTAAATGTTTATAAATCATGAAATTATTTTGAAATGTTGAACTTAAGTAGTATAACCTATACACCAAAAAGCTAGGATAAAGTCTTGCATGTGTATATGGATCTAAATAATATCTAATAAGTTAGCTTTATTATTAATTATCCTTGTAGCACAATTCTTATAGGAATAAAATTTTGACAAGTTGACAATAACTTGAATATAACTTAAGCTATAATTAATAGAAATTTCAACCCAATGCTATAGTAATTTATTTGGACATGTTGCCTAATGACGCTAACTAAGTTAATGTGCACCTGATAAATGACTGCCCAGTAGAGAAGTTAATGATATGTGTAATAAATAAATTATATTTTGTTGGATTGCAACTTTATCGTGAAATAAAATAAAAGTATAAGCATTCCTTAAATTATAACTTTGCATATCATGTAGACTCAACTACTCTCGCCGACGGAGACTACGAACTAATCCCAGAACAAGGAGTGGAATCAGCTGAAGACCCTGGGAACACCGTCGGAAATCTAACTGAAGCTCCGAATCAAAGTTCGGAAAACTTTGACACTACTGCCCCCAACCCCTCGCAAGAAGGCAAGCCCCAGACATAACCCCTACTTTATTTACACTGCAATCTATATTATTTATACCTATCTATGCATTACGTCCATAGGAATTGTATGAGAAACCCTAGTTATATTTTCCTAGGAACCAGTGTATTGAATACTAGCACTTGAGTTCGAATAGCCGCTCTGCTAATAGGACCGGTAGAAGTCGGGTGATTTCCTGTCACTCGCGCGATATAGGAGTTACAATGTTTACATTCCTGTAATCACTATAAGCATGACGGACGGGATTTATGTGAGGTATCATGGTTGAGATGATACCCCGTCTGTGTTGGTGAATTTGATAAGGTCGCAGTGTGTGGTAGTGGTGGTTAAGCGTTTGAAAGTAGTAGCCACATGCCGCGAAATATGGTAAGCGGTAAGCCTAGTAACCAATCGGCCCGAGGAGTGGACATACCTCCCACCACTCGTATTTGGTTTTTCCTGTTACTCACTTCGACGTGTGGGAATACGTGTTGCTGGGCAACCAGGAGTACGGGCGTGTAGTTGCACTACAGACATACGTCCTGCACATTGGATGTGCGTATGGTCCTGCAGTCGCTTGTGGTGGATCTGATCCACGAGTCGGAATGAAAGGCAAATGGTTGCTTCGGAACAATATCTGGATATTCCAAGCGTGTGAGTTAGGTTTACCCTGCAAGGCTGAAATTCGATTCAGGAATCATCCGTTTCTCGCGGAAATTGAGACTGCTTGATCCCTTTGCCACATAGAGTAACAAGAGCAACTTATGGTTATCAAAGATGATGTTTGGCTAAAGATTCTACCATGCTTGAATAGTTATAGGTGCTTATCTAGAATGATTAATCACCTAGAACTTGAAAGCTAAAATTTGAAATTAAGGATCTACTCTTTGTTGCTTTTCAGCTGAAAATTTTACCCACAACCATTAAAGCCGTCATAAGTCTAGTTACATGGCTAAGTATACCATGAACGGGTAAGCCTTGCTGAGTATTAGAATACTCAGTCTTGCATTGTGACTTTTTGTTCAGGTAATCCCCCTGACGACTCTGCTCTGCCTATGCCATGGCCTTACCCGCTACCCGATGGTTGGTCCGTGGAGTGGGACGCTGTGACATTCAGGTAATTAGTTAGGTTATACCTTAGATTTTAAGCATGCTTGTATGTTCAAAGTTTGGCAAAAATATACTTTATGTATGCAATGCTATGAAATAAAGGATGTTTATGTAATTAATATTAATTAAAGGTCCTTTTATGCAAAATGGATGGGGAATGAGGGAAAAGTTTAAAAGCATAAGGGTTATTTTGCAAAAAGTAATATCAGTGGTTAAATTTCAAAAATATGTATGAAATTACCATAGGGTGTATGTGTAAAAGTAATTTTACTTAGGGATTTACATAAAATATGAAATTATTACTAAGTCTATTTTATTTCCAAAACTATTGCTCAAATGTAGATGAACCTTAAAGAGAAGTTGTAGAGTTTGAAAAACCATGCACTTTTGATTTTTGGACCATCTTCATTTGAGCATTGGTTTAAAAGTTACAAGCCCTTTTCAGTAAGGCCCCTGCCTTTCTCTGAAATTACAGATCAGTCCACAAGTCAGTTCACCCCCTTCTTCCTCCCTGCGCTCTGCTCCTCCTGCTCTGCTGTTCTGGCGCCCCTGCCGCCGGTGTAATTCGCCGTCCTGGCTCACCGCCGGCCACCTCCTGCCCTCCCCGATCCACGCGTTGCCCTTCTACATGGCCACCGCTCTACCCCCCTTGCTGGCGCCCTATCCGTGCGCCACGGGCCGCGCCCTGCCAGCGTTGCTCGCCGGCGCCGCTTCTGTCGCCGCCGCAAATTCCGCGGCTAAGCCTTATCTTTCCCTCCTCTCTTCTGCTCTATGGCATCAGTAGCCCGCCGTCATCTCTTTTGCCTATAAAAGGATACCCCCGGCCTCCCCCGCGCGCGTGCCAGTACCTCGCCGCTCCTCCATTGCCGCCGTGAGCTCGGGCCACCGTGGGACCTCTCCCTCCGCCCTTTTCCTCCCCAAATTGACTACCCGTAGCTTCCTCGTGCCCCACTGCACCTTCCCCGCCCGTTCCTCCCCTTCCCCGCCCGCCGGAACTACCCCGCCGCCGTGCGCCTCCGGCCACCGGCTCGGCCCACCGCGGGTAGCCCTCCTCCGACCGCCTTGACCCCCTCCGAGACCACCCACAGGTAGCTTTAGCTCTCCTCGTGCTCCCCCTCTCTTTTCCCCTCACCGCCGGCGACCTCACCGGCCGGAATTTGGCCGGGCAGGAGCTTCCTCACCGCCGGCCATGGCCCTGGGCTGGATTGCTCCCTGCGTCTTCTTTTCAGGGGTTAACTGTAAAGTGCAGGGACTAATGTGTAAGGGATACTTGTTATTTCATGTGAAAATCTTTTCTGCCTTGTAAAATTCATAACAATTCACAGAAAAATCTAAAAATAGTGAAACCAATTTTGTTAGAAAATAGATTTCAAACTCTATGATTTTGTTAATGGAGTTTAGTGTGAAACAAAATACTTTTACCATTATTAAACATCTAAGATTAAGGGTAATACACACTTGACCTTGTCATTTCATGCTCTATTGTTTGTCTTAAAGTTTAGCATGAATGTTCTTTAAACCCTAAGTAACCTTGTGCAATTTCAAACTCAAAATTCGATTTAAACTTAACATCTTTAATCTGAACTTTCAAATTTAAAATAGACCTAATGTGTAGCCTTCTTAAATTGGAACCTTGTATCATTCATAAATGTAATGTTTACAATGTTTAATGCATAAGTAAATTTCTATAATCTTTTATTTAAAAACTTTTAAGTTCAAATTATTGGTTCATTTAAAATTTAATTTAAATATTTTAGTAAATTCTACCATATTTTTATAAATAGTGTTTTAAATCTAAAATCTTTTTACTTTATACATGTTTGTGTGTTAATTGGATGAGCTATAATATTTGGAATGTGAACTTCTAAATTTAAATTTCACCTTATTTGATTTGTTGCATCTCATATAGAATCTACGACACTCGATGACGGGGATTACGAACTGGTCTTAGGGCAAGACCAAAGCCTTCCAGAAGATCCCGCACAAGTCGTCGAAGGGCTAACTGAAGCTCCGAACCCGAGTTCGGAAATCCCTGACACTCCTACCCTCACCCCCACTCCAGAAGGCAAGCCCCGGACATATCCCACTACTTTATTTACACTACAATTTATGTCTATCTATATTATATCTTGCATTAAGTCTAGGAGTTGAAGTGAAACCCTAGATGCATGAATCCTAGGAATCCAATGTAATGCTCCCGAGTCCTTATCGGATAGATGCTCCGCTAATAGGACCGGTAGAAGTCGAGTGATTTCCTGTCACTCGCGCGATATAGGAGTTGCATGTTTACATTCTGCAACCACTATAAGGATGACGGACAGGGTCATGTGTTGTATCATGACCTGAAGTTTTACCCTGTCTGTTTTGATAAAAGTTTAAGGTCGAATGTGTGGTAGTGGTGGCTAAGTTTTTGAAAGTACTAGCCACATGCCGCGAAATATGGTAAGCGGTAAGCCTAGTACCCGATTGGCCCGGCAAATGGACGCGCTCCCACCACTCGACTTTTATTTTATGTTTACACGCACCGACATGTGGGAGTACGTTCTGCAAGGCAGACAGGAATACGGGTTTTGTAGTCGCGCTACAGACGTATGTCCTGTACACATTGGGTGTGCGTACGGTCCTGCAGTCGCTTGTGGTGGCCCCGATCCATAACCCGGAATATGAGGGAAACGGTTGCTCGGAACACCCTGTCGGTACTCCGAGCGTGTGAGTTAGGTTTACCTTGCAAGGTTAAATTCGATTCGGATCGTCCGCCTCTCACGAGGATTGAGACTGCTTATCCCTTCTGCCACATTGAGTAAAAAGTGTAATTAATGATGGATAATCTTGATGGATGATAATCACTACCTTGCTTGCTTAGTGTAGGTGCTAATCTAGAATAAATACTCAACTAGAAAATGAGAGCTAAAACTTGAAAATAGTTCATACTCTTTGTTACTTTTCAGCTGAAAATAAACCCAGAACCTTTGCAATGCCTTCATGAGTCTAGTTATGGGCTAAGTATACCCAACCCCGGGTAAGCCTTGCTGAGTATTAGAATACTCAGCCTTGCCAATGTTTGTTTCAGGTATAACCTACGAGAACCCCACGGACAACCTTGGATGGCCAACGTCCGTTCCTTTGGCTGGTCCGTGGAGTGGGACCCGTCCCCGGCCGGCACTGACCCTCCGGAGTGACACCAGGCCCTGGCTAAGCTTGGTGTTCGCCTTCGCGACGTGTGTAGTCGCGTAAAACTTTTTCCTTCCGCTGTGAGCTTAGACAAGCTGTTACGCTTGTCAGGTTAAACATGGTTTGTATAAATTTACTTATCTTTGAACTCGGTTTGTAATAATGTTGTATGGATGTAAATTAAAAGTTGATGAGCTATTCTGTGATGTGAACTCGCCTTCGTGCGAGATAAACCTGCTTCGATCCTGCTGAACCGTGGTTGAATCGGGCGGAGACCCGACAGACCAAAGGATGTTCCGTTTGAAGTGCGTTAAGCTGATTGCAGTTGTACGGCGATCAATAGCGCACTTGAGCCGGAATAATTCGAGCGGTTCTGCCACAGCTGGTATCAGAGCTGTAGGTTTATCTTTACCCCAGAATAGCTCTTAAAAGGTGTTTTCTGGATAAAAGTTTGCCAACAAATGAGTTTACAAAATACGTTGGATCCGTTAAGGTTGTACTTAGAACGTAAAGCCCTAAGGGTTTATATGGGAAAGTATCAGGTGGCTAATGGTATCTATATATGTATAGATAGATCTGACTTGCAGCACTACTTTTGTCAAAACTTAAATTCCTGCACAATCCAACCTTACTTCCTGTAACGACATCTACGTACGGAGGTAAGAAGGTAAGGATCCTCAGCCAACTGAGGGAGCTTGGCCTTCCCGTCGGTGATGCGAGCCGAACGCTGTTTCTCAAGCAGTGGCCTACTTGAGATGCTGCCAATATACCAACTTAGGTTGATTATATTGGGAGTATATGGTTCGGCGCAGGGTATGGCGATCGCTGTTCATACCCCCGCATTTTGCGGTACCCCCCGTGAATACGTTGTTTCGATAACGTATGCTAACGTTGTCTGTACGGCGGTAATTGTACAGATGCTGTTTCTATAGTGAGCAGTAATGTTTGGGGACGCTTTCATGTCGTGCTGCCATGAAAGGTTCATGAGATATATATATCTGTGTATTCTTCTGCAGGTACACTAACCACGTTTACGTTATTAGGATGCGTAGGGTTTACCGACTAGTTATATATATAGTGAGAGACGTATGGTTATGCCACCGAAATTAACCACGTAAGTCCGAAAATATTCGGCAGTTGTTCTGGTTGTGAGGGCGAGTAGCGCGTGCATGCATCTTTTGCCAATAAAAGAATTTTATACATCATGGACATGTTGTTTGTTTTTGGAATGGGGTAATGAAGAGTTAGGGACAACTTTAAGTTGGGTATCTTATATGGGATCTTAGTCTTTCATCTGATTTCCAGCCTTTGCTGTTAACAGAATTGGTTATCTTGATCTGTTTATCTTGTACTTTCCTAACAAGATAACAAGTTTTACCATTTGCATCCTGGTCGCAGATGGCAGCACCTTCCAATGTTTTCTGGGATCCGGAAGGGCATCTCCATACTAATGCCCTTCACTGGGAGGGTTTTCCCCGCTTACTATGGGAATCTTTGCAGGCTTTCCATTATACAGAACCCCCTCAGTACGACGCTATCGAACATGTGGAAGACGGAATCCATAGGCCTATGTCAGGATGATTATACCTCAGCATCCTCTCCGTTCACAATGGCAGCCTATTGAGATCAGCACGATGGGCTACAGAATTATGGACACCATTGAAGCAGCAGCCCTAGAAGCCATTTATGCTTTTTGCAGTCAACACCCGAGGAAGTTGTAGGACAACCTATAGGTTTGTTTGCCACAACAGATCCTGGTGAAGCGGAGCGAGACCTCGGAACAATTCCTGAAAGTCATAGACTGGAAGGGCCACCAGAAGAAGTAGTGCAAGGAATGAGGCGTTATACGGGTGTGCAATACCACTATCACATGCTGCTACGCCGTGAGATAGGCCATCTGATTACTGCTGCGTGAAGTTTCCACGGGGACGCTGCCAGATACTTCACCCAGGCAGATCAACTTCAAGCAGTGGTAATTGAGAAGAATGGAATAATCGCTACTCTAAACGAGACCATCCATCATCGTGAAGATCAGATCAACGAGAGTGATCACATAATCACTCAGCGGGATACTGTTATTGAATTTCTACAGGCCCAAGTTCAAGATCTGATCCTTGCAGTGGATGATGCTCAAGCTCAGATTGAAGAATTGCAGCAGCCCCCGATTCCTCCCGTTGCACCTGCAGCACTTGAAGCTGAAGAGGAAGATCCCGAGGAAATTGAAGGGGTCTCCGAACTTGATTCTGAGCATGGGGATCCTGTCGTCAGTCCCCACCATTCCTCTTCTGGAAGCCAGTCATCAGTGGGCAATTTTGATGACTTTTAGTTTTGGTTGACAGGGTGATGGTTTAGATGTAATAAATGTATAAGATGTAATATAAAGTAGTGTGTAGAATATCTAGCTATAAAGCCACTTGTTGTATATGTGGCATGTACTTTTGGGTAAAAGTTTGTAACCTTGGGAGTGTACTGATATAAGATAGTAGTATCTTTATAGTAATCCAAGTCCTGAGTTTTGGTTATCCTGCTCAACATCTGTGTACCTGTTATAAGTAGATTGAATGGAGCATATGCATTACATTTCAGCTGGATAAATTGCTTATTATCTGGAATTGGAGCAAGATTATGGTTGATAATGGATGTCTCCTTTATTTCAGATGGTTGGAGCTACTCGTGGAACCCCGGAAGGATTCCGGGCAGGACAACCTGGTAGTTCCCAGCAACCACCACCGCCACCTCCAAACCTGGCCGAGGTTATGGCCCGGCAAACCGAGCTTTTAAATCAACTTGTACAAGCTCAGTTGGGCCATTTCCAGCAGCAACCTCGAGGCCGAGGTGAACCTCTGTCGGCCAACTATCAGGACTTCCTCAGCACCCAACCTCCTTTATTCCACAAGGCCGATGAGCCTCTGGACGCAGATGCCTGGTTGCGGACCATTGAGTCCAAATTCGCTTTACTGTCAGCTCCATGTTCAGAGGAGAACAAGGTGCTCTTCGCAGCCCAACAACTCCGAGGCCATGCACGTCTTTGGTGGGATCAGTTTCATGCAATGCAACCCGCCGAACACGTGGTCATTTGGGATGAGTTTCGGACTGCCTTCCGCGCACATCACATACCAGCTGGACTCATTGAGCGAAAGCTCAATGAATTTTTAAATCTGACCCAAGGTACCCGCACAGTTACACAGTATGCACAGGTTTTCAATCACCTGTGCCAGTATGCGGGATCACATGCGGACACTGATGCCCGCAAATGTGATCGCTTCCGTCGAGGCCTAAACACCAAGCTCAAAGAATGGTTGAATTTAGTGAAGGCCAACGATTTCAATGAGTTGGTCAACATGGCCATTACTCAGGAAGATTGCATCGCCGCCCATAGAGCGGAAAAGAAACGAAAAGCACCCACAGGGCCTGCAACTCCACAGTCGTCACGGTATCGGTTGGTTCCAAGCAATACTCTTCGAGCTCCGCCTCGAGGCAATGTACTTGGCAGATGGGTAGCCCGACCTCCCCAGCAAGCACAATTCAATCGATCACCCCTGCCCCAAACTCGACAACAACCCCAACAAGGTCTGCGGCCGAGCTTTCCGCCAGCTACTCCAGGAAACAACAATAATCGTTGTTTCAATTGCGGAAGCCTGTCCCACTTCATTAAGGATTGCCCTCAACCTAGGAAGTCATTCCAAGGGCAAACATCTGGTCCAAACTACAAGGGCAAGGGTAAGAGACAAGTGGTGCAAGTCCGACAAGGGAGGGTAAATCTCACCACACTCTCCGAACTCCCTGAAGGGGCACCAATACTGACGGGTACATTTTCTATCAACCATTACCCCGTTACTGTTCTTTTTGATACTGGTGCTACCCATAGTTTTATCAATACAAAATTAGGGACTAAGATAGGCTTGGAAATTTGCCCTGTTAATGGGATATATATGATAACAACTCCTGGTGGTAGTATCTCTGCAAATCACGTCTGTAGAGGCGTACCAATTCAAATGGGCAACCATCTGATGAGGGCAGACTTATTATTGTTGGACCTAAAAGGAATGGATGTTCTTTTAGGAATGAATTGGATGACCCAGTACCATATATCTATAGATATCCCTTTCCGTATGGTGGAGATAGGTTCATTAGAGCACGAATCTACTCTTCTTTATCTCCCACCATTGAAGTCGATTCACTCTTACACCTATGCCGTATCTGGGGTCAAGCTAGAGGATATTCCAGTTGTCTGTGAATATCCAGATGTTTTTCCGGATGACTTACCTGGAATGCCCCCAGACAGAGATATCGAGTTCATTATAGAACTCCAACCTGGTACAGCCCCTATCTCTAAGAGACCTTACCGTATGCCTCCTAATGAGTTGGCTGAATTAAAAACCCAACTCCAAGATCTCTTAGACAAAGGCTTCATTCGTCCGAGTGCATCACCATGGGGTTGTCCGGCCTTATTTGTGAAAAAGAAAGATAATAGCTTAAGGCTATGTGTTGATTACCGTCCTCTCAATGCGGTGACTATCAAAAATAAGTACCCTTTACCCCGCATTGATATCCTCTTTGATCAACTAGCCGGAGCCAAGGTGTTTTCTAAAATAGATCTTCGTTCCGGCTATCACCAAATTAAGATTCGGCCCAGTGATGTTCCCAAAACAGCTTTCTCCACTCGGTATGGTCTATACGAGTATCTTGTCATGTCGTTTGGTCTCACTAATGCCCCAGCCTATTTCATGTACCTCATAAATTCTGTCTTCATGCAAGAGCTCGACAAGTTTGTCGTGGTCTTCATTGATGACATCTTGATCTATTCTAAAAACTCCAGAAGATCATGCTAAGCATCTTCATATCATCCTTCAGCGATTAAGAAACCATCACCTGTATGCCAAATTCTCTAAATGTGAATTTTGGCTAGATACAGTCAAATTCCTGGGCCATACCATTTCTAGTGACGGAATATCCGTCGATCCCAGCAAAGTACAAGAAGTGATGGATTGGAAACCCCCAACCTCCGTCCATCAAATCCGTAGTTTTCTCGGTCTAGCTGGCTATTATCGCCGCTTCATTCCTGACTTCTCCAGAATAGCCAAACCTATGACCGAACTACTAAAGAAAAATGTGAAATTCTCCTGGGATCAAAAATGCGAAGATGCGTTTCATCTTCTCAGACAACATCTTACGACGGCTCCAGTCTTAGCTCAACCAGATGTTTCAAAACCTTTTGACATCTACTGTGATGCATCAGGAATTGGACTTGGTTGTGTACTTATGCAAGACAACCGAGTAATTGCATATGCATCACGAGCACTTAGGGTTCATGAACAAAACTACCCTACTCATGATCTTGAGCTTGCAGCCGTAATTCATGCCCTAAAAATCTGGAGACATCATTTGATGGGCACGAAATGCCACATCTATACTGATCATAAAAGCCTCAAGTACATCTTTACCCAGGCAGATTTGAATATGAGGCAAAGACGCTGGCTAGAACTAATCAAAGATTATGATTTAGAAGTACACTATCATCCCGGCAAAGCTAACGTTGTTGCCGACGCCCTCAGTCGCAAGGCACATTGCTCCTGCTTGTCCGTTGAAGCGTTCAACGAGACTCTCTGTTGGGAAATGAGAAAGCTCAATCTAGAGATCATTTCCCAAGGTGACTTAAACCATCTTTCGGTTGAAGCCACACTTAGAGATAGTATTGTTCTAGCACAACAGCGTAATAAAGGGATTAGAATCATTAAACAGAAGATAAAACAAGGAGAAGGGAAGTATAGATGCTTCCGAGTTGATCCTAAAGGGGTTTTATGGTTCAACGAACGTATTGTTGTACCCAGGGATCATAAGCTCCGCAGGCAAATCATGGACGAAGCCCACTCGTCCAAATTCTCTATACATCCCGGCAGTACGAAGATGTATCAGGATCTGAAACAGAACTTTTGGTGGACTCGTATGAGGCGAGAGATAGCCAAATATGTATCGGAATGTGATATCTGCCAAAGAGTCAAAGCCAGTCATTTGAAGACTGCTGGTATCCTTCAACCTCTACCCATTCCCTCGTGGAAGTGGGAGGATATCAGTATGGACTTTATTGTTGGCTTACCTAACACTCCTCGGAGGCATGACTCTATTTGGGTAATCGTTGATCGATTAACCAAGACTGCACATTTTCTTCCCGTGCATACCACATACAATGCCAAAAGGTATGCTGAAATTTATCTGGATCAGATTATTCGACTCCATGGAGTACCTAAAATGATCATTTCAGATCGTGGAGCACAATTTGTTGCTAGGTTCTGGGAGCAGCTCCATGATGCTCTTGGGACTAAATTAATTCGAAGCTCCGCCTATCATCCTCAGACAGATGGGCAAACTGAGCGAATAAACCAAATTTTGGAAGATATGCTCAGAGCTTGTGTACTCCAATTCGACAAAAATTGGGATAAGTACTTGTCACTAGCAGAATTCTCTTACAACAATAGCTATCAGACAAGTATTAAAATGGCTCCCTTTGAAGCATTATACGGTCGCCGATGCCGAACTCCTTTGAGTTGGTCACAAACCGGCGAACGTAAAATTTTTGGACCCGATCTAGTTGTAGAAGCAGAAGATAAAGTCAAGCTTATCCAGAACAATCTAAAGGCCGCCCAATCCCGACAGAAAAGCTACGCAGATATACGAAGAAGGCCATTACAGTTTCATGTCGGAGACTTCGTATATCTTCGAGTATCTCCTACTCGAGGTATTCAAAGATTCGGTGTAAAAGGGAAACTTGCTCCTCGATACATCGGACCTTTTGAAATCCTTGAAATCTGTGGACCCGTAGCTTACCGTCTCCAACTTCCACCTCAATTAGCGGCCATCCATAACATCTTTCATGTATCCCAACTCAGAAAGTGTGTTAAGATCCCCACCGAAATCATCGATTCCCAAGCTATCGAAATCGAACCCGATCTGACCTATACGGAATATCCCATTAGAATCCTTGACACTAAAGAGAGAAGTACCAGAAGAGACACCACTAGAATGTACAAGATTCAATGGAACCATCACACAGAGGGAGAAGCAACATGGGAAACCGAATCTTATCTCCAACACAACTTTCCCGATTTCTTCCAATCCAATCTTCGAGCTTGATCTTCTTGTCCCATCCTGCTTCAGAATCTCGGGACGAGATTCTTTTTAGGGGGGAAGGCTGTGACATTCAGGTAATTAGTTAGGTTATACCTTAGATTTTAAGCATGCTTGTATGTTCAAAGTTTGGCAAAAATATACTTTATGTATGCAATGCTATGAAATAAAGGATGTTTATGTAATTAATATTAATTAAAGGTCCTTTTATGCAAAATGGATGGGGAATGAGGGAAAAGTTTAAAAGCATAAGGGTTATTTTGCAAAAAGTAATATCAGTGGTTAAATTTCAAAAATATGTATGAAATTACCATAGGGTGTATGTGTAAAAGTAATTTTACTTAGGGATTTACATAAAATATGAAATTATTACTAAGTCTATTTTATTTCCAAAACTATTGCTCAAATGTAGATGAACCTTAAAGAGAAGTTGTAGAGTTTGAAAAACCATGCACTTTTGATTTTTGGACCATCTTCATTTGAGCATTGGTTTAAAAGTTACAAGCCCTTTTCAGTAAGGCCCCTGCCTTTCTCTGAAATTACAGATCAGTCCACAAGTCAGTTCACCCCCTTCTTCCTCCCTGCGCTCTGCTCCTCCTGCTCTGCTGTTCTGGCGCCCCTGCCGCCGGTGTAATTCGCCGTCCTGGCTCACCGCCGGCCACCTCCTGCCCTCCCCGATCCACGCGTTGCCCTTCTACATGGCCACCGCTCTACCCCCCCTTGCTGGCGCCCTATCCGTGCGCCACGGGCCGCGCCCTGCCAGCGTTGCTCGCCGGCGCCGCTTCTGTCGCCGCCGCAAATTCCGCGGCTAAGCCTTATCTTTCCCTCCTCTCTTCTGCTCTATGGCATCAGTAGCCCGCCGTCATCTCTTTTGCCTATAAAAGGATACCCCCGGCCTCCCCCGCGCGCGTGCTAGTACCTCGCCGCTCCTCCATTGCCGCCGTGAGCTCGGGCCACCGTGGGACCTCTCCCTCCGCCCTTTTCCTCCCCAAATTGACTACACCCGTAGCTTCCTCGTGCCCCACTGCACCTTCCCCGCCCGTTCCTCCCCTTCCCCGCCCGCCGGAACTACCCCGCCGCCGTGCGCCTCCGGCCACCGGCTCGGCCCACCGCGGGTAGCCCTCCTCCGACCGCCTTGACCCCCTCCGAGACCACCCACAGGTAGCTTTAGCTCTCCTCGTGCTCCCCCTCTCTTTTCCCCTCACCGCCGGCGACCTCACCGGCCGGAATTTGGCCGGGCAGGAGCTTCCTCACCGCCGGCCATGGCCCTGGGCTGGATTGCTCCCTGCGTCTTCTTTTCAGGGGGTTAACTGTAAAGTGCAGGGACTAATGTGTAAGGGATACTTGTTATTTCATGTGAAAATCTTTTCTGCCTTGTAAAATTCATAACAATTCACAGAAAAATCTAAAAATAGTGAAACCAATTTTGTTAGAAAATAGATTTCAAACTCTATGATTTTGTTAATGGAGTTTAGTGTGAAACAAAATACTTTTACCATTATTAAACATCTAAGATTAAGGGGTAATACACACTTGACCTTGTCATTTCATGCTCTATTGTTTGTCTTAAAGTTTAGCATGAATGTTCTTTAAACCCTAAGTAACCTTGTGCAATTTCAAACTCAAAATTCGATTTAAACTTAACATCTTTAATCTGAACTTTCAAATTTAAAATAGACCTAATGTGTAGCCTTCTTAAATTGGAACCTTGTATCATTCATAAATGTAATGTTTACAATGTTTAATGCATAAGTAAATTTCTATAATCTTTTATTTAAAAACTTTTAAGTTCAAATTATTGGTTCATTTAAAATTTAATTTAAATATTTTAGTAAATTCTACCATATTTTTATAAATAGTGTTTTAAATCTAAAATCTTTTTACTTTATACATGTTTGTGTGTTAATTGGATGAGCTATAATATTTGGAATGTGAACTTCTAAATTTAAATTTCACCTTATTTGATTTGTTGCATCTCATATAGAATCTACGACACTCGATGACGGGGATTACGAACTGGTCTTAGGGCAAGACCAAAGCCTTCCAGAAGATCCCGCACAAGTCGTCGAAGGGCTAACTGAAGCTCCGAACCCGAGTTCGGAAATCCCTGACACTCCTACCCTCACCCCCACTCCAGAAGGTAAGCCCCGGACATATCCCACTACTTTATTTACACTACAATTTATGTCTATCTATATTATATCTTGCATTAAGTCTAGGAGTTGAAGTGAAACCCTAGATGCATGAATCCTAGGAATCCAATGTAATGCTCCCGAGTCCTTATCGGATAGATGCTCCGCTAATAGGACCGGTAGAAGTCGAGTGATTTCCTGTCACTCGCGCGATATAGGAGTTGCATGTTTACATTTCTGCAACCACTATAAGGATGACGGACAGGGTCATGTGTTGTATCATGATCTGAGGTTTTACCCTGTCTGTTTTGATAAAAGTCTTAAGGTCGGAATGTGTGGTAGTGGTGGCTAAGTTTTTGAAAGTACTAGCCACATGCCGCGAAATATGGTAAGCGGTAAGCCTAGTACCCGATTGGCCCGGCAAATGGACGCGCTCCCACCACTCGACTTTTATTTTATGTTTACACGCACCGACATGTGGGAGTACGTTCTGCAAGGCAGACAGGAATACGGGTTTTGTAGTCGCGCTACAGACGTATGTCCTGTACACATTGGGTGTGCGTACGGTCCTGCAGTCGCTTGTGGTGGCCCCGATCCATAACCCGGAATATGAGGGAAACGGTTGCTCGGAACACCCTGTCGGTACTCCGAGCGTGTGAGTTAGGTTTACCTTGCAAGGTTAAATTCGATTCGGATCGTCCGCCTCTCACGAGGATTGAGACTGCTTATCCCTTCTGCCACATTGAGTAAAAAGTGTAATTAATGATGGATAATCTTGATGGATGATAATCACTACCTTGCTTGCTTAGTGTAGGTGCTAATCTAGAATAAATACTCAACTAGAAAATGAGAGCTAAAACTTGAAAATAGTTCATACTCTTTGTTACTTTTCAGCTGAAAATAAACCCAGAACCTTTGCAATGCCTTCATGAGTCTAGTTATGGGCTAAGTATACCCAACCCCGGGTAAGCCTTGCTGAGTATTAGAATACTCAGCCTTGCCAATGTTTGTTTCAGGTATAACCTACGAGAACCCCACGGACAACCTTGGATGGCCAACGTCCGTTCCTTTTGGCTGGTCCGTGGAGTGGGACCCGTCCCCGGCCGGCACTGACCCTCCGGAGTGACACCAGGCCCTGGGCTAAGCTTGGTGTTCGCCTTCGCGACGTGTGTAGTCGCGTAAAACTTTTTCCTTCCGCTGTGAGCTTAGACAAGCTGTTACGCTTGTCAGGTTAAACATGGTTTGTATAAATTTACTTATCTTTGAACTCGGTTTGTAATAATGTTGTATGGATGTAAATTAAAAGTTGATGAGCTATTCTGTGATGTGAACTCGCCTTCGTGCGAGATAAATCTGCTTCGATCCTGCTGAACCGTGGTTGAATCGGGCGGAGACCCGACAGACCAAAGGATTGTTCCGTTTGAAGTGCGTTAAGCTGATTGCAGTTGTACGGCGATCAATAGCGCACTTGAGCCGGAATAATTCGAGCGGTTCTGCCACAGACGCGTCCCCGGCCAACACAGATCCCTCCGAGTGATATCATGCCAGGGCTAGCCTGATATCCGTACCAGCGACATGTACAGTGACCATGTTTTAAACTCCGCTGCCAGGACTTGAGACTTAAAACTGTTTGTAATAATTTCCATCAGTTGGGAACTGATGTTACTTTTACATTCTCATGTAATATACCTGTCTGTGGTGTAAAATGTGATGGCAATTGTATCTCTGGACTCACTTTCGTGCGAGGTACCTTGTTTGATCCTGCAGTCGGTGGTTTATCGGGACGTTACCCGACAAGCCAAGGGATTATACCGTTTGAAGTACGATGGAGCCCTCAAAAGTGGACTCGCGTACTTGAGCCGGTGTAATTCAGGTTGGTTCTGCCATAGCTAGTATCAGAACTAACAAGTGTACACTGGAGATATGAAATGCCTTGAAAATACTTTTAGTATAAAATTTGAGCAACAGAGTATTTTGCAAAACTACGTTGGGTTCGTTAAGGATTATGCTTAGTACGTAAAGCCCTAGCGTGATGTTATTAAGGGAATTAGAGGTGGCTATAGTATATATATAACTCTAACTCCCAGCATTACTTTTCTGTCCCAAAACTTAAATTTATGCATAACCAAACTACACATTCTATAATGACATCTTTGATGATGAGGTAAGAAGGTAAGGATCCTCAGCTAACTGGGGGGTTAGCCCTCCCGTCGGTGATGTGAACCGAACGCTGTTTCTTAAGCAGCGGCTTACTTGAGATGCTGCCAATATATCAACTTAGGTTGGTTATATTGGGAGTAGATGGTTCGGCGCAGGGTATGGCGATCACTGTTCATACCCCCGCATTTTGCGGTACCCTCGTGAATACGTTGTTTCGATAACGTATGTTAATGTTGTCTGTACGGCGGTAATGGTACAGATGCTGTTTCTACAGTGAACAGTAATGATTGGGAACGCTTTCATGACATGCTGGTATGAAAGGTTCATTGGATATATATTATGGTTTTCTGCAGGTACACTAACCACGATTACGAAATTAGGACGGATAGGACTTATCGGCTAGTTATTAGTGAGAGACATATGTATTATGCCACTGAAATTAACCACGTAAGTCCGGAGATATTCGGCAATTGTTTTGGTTGTGAGGTCGAATAGTACGTGCATGCATAATACATTAACCAACAAAATGAGTGTTTAAAATTTGTTGTTTTTCTAAGGATAGGTAATATGATGTTCATTCTTAGTACGGTATCATTAGAATCTTTTAGTTGAGTACCTTAAGTATCCAACTGATTTTCAGCCTTTGCTGTTATCAGAATCGATTGTCTCATTCCATTTACCTTGTGAGTTCTCAGTAGGGTAAATATATCTTACCATTTGCATTCTTGTTGCAGATGGCCTCTCCTTCGAATGTCTCTTGGGATCCTGCAGGGCATCTTCACACTAATGCCTTGCATTGGGAAGGTTTTCCTCGTCTTCTATGGGAATCCTTAAGTTTGTTCCATTACACTGAGCCTCCCCAATATGACGGAGTGGAGTATCGAGAAGAAGGTGTTCCTCGATGCCGAGTTAGGATGACAATTCCTCAACATCCTTTCCGCTCCCAGTGGCATCCCATAGAAGTTGATGTGGTGGGGTATCGTCTTGTTGATGCCATCAAGACTGCTACTCTGGAGGCTATCGTTATCTTCTGCAACTAGCATCCAATGGAGGTTGCCGGGTATCCCATTGGTCTGTTCCCTGCTATAGACTCCAGTGATAAGGAATGGAACTTTCGGGTATACCATATTGGTCACTTGTTGGGAGATCTGGCCGAAGAAACGGTCCGCAGTATCACCAGGTTCATGAATGTTCAGCACCATTATCAGATTTTGCTGCTTCATAGCATGGGTCAGTTGACTGGAGTGGCTCAAGGTCACTACTGAAATGCTGACCGTCAAGTCACTCAGATAGTGGAACTTCAAGCCTTGGTGACTCAGAAGGATGAGATCATCATAGCACGAGATGAGAGCATCCTTCATCTAGAAGATCAGATCAACGAGAGTGATCTATCATCACTCAGCGCAATACAATCATTGAGTTCCTCCAGGAACAAATTCATGATCTGATCCTTGAGGCTGATGATGCCCAGGCTCACATTGAAGAACTACAGCAGCAACCAGCACCTCCCGCTGCACCCGCAGTACCTGGAGGTGGAGAAGAAGATCCGGAAGAGATTGAGGGAGTCTCAGATCTCGACTCTGAGCATGGAGATCCGGAGCCCAATCCTCAGCCAGATTATTCTTCATCTGGCAGTCAGTCTTCGGTAGGCAATTTTGACGATTTCTAGTGTGACATCCAGGTAATAAGGGATATAAATACTAAACTCTAGTGTGAAATAGACATGTTTGATATGGGTAGTACAAAGGGCTAGGGGTATATTTGTAATTTCTATGCAATATAGGTTTTTAAGTGCCGGATGTGTGGATTGGAAGGTAGCTTTGAAACCTAGGGGAAATATAATATTAGGTGTTAAATTTATGTTATTATAAGGAAAATAAGCCCTTAAGTATGAATAGGGACCTACTTGTAAATAAACATAAACCATAAGGTCTTTTATGCAAAGTAGCTGTGAAATAAAAGTAACTTTCATGTTTACCTAAGGGCCTACTTGTAAAAGTACTAGTCATCATGAAATTTCATGAATATTTGCAAATATATCAAAAATTTAATCAAAACCTCTTTTGGTAAGGACAGGGGTAATTTAAATTCTACCTTGCTTAAAATTCAACATGTAATGTTGCAAGCTTTGAGTTTTTGAATTTGAGTCCTAAAGCAAGTTTGTAGAGTTTGAAAAACTCTACAACTTTCATTTTGGACTTTTCCTCATTTGATCTTTAGATCAGTGAGAAATTTTAGTTTACTGAGAGACCCCTGAACTTTCCAAGTTTTACAAACCAATCCCTGGACTTTTCCCCTCTTCTCCTACCTCTGAACACCTCTGCTCCCTCTGCTTCCCGCTCTGCCGCCGGCGCAGGACCTCCCCCTTGGCCGCTGCCCTACCCTCGCCGCCGTTCAGCTCCTGCCTACTCTCTCCCCACGCGTCCCCCCCCCTACTCCTGCCGCCGCTGTAGCCCTACCCCGGCGTCCTCTCCTGCGTGCGCTATGGTGCTCCCGAGTGCTTGCCGGCTGCCACCTCACCGCCCGCCATCCGGAGCGCAGCTGTGGCCATCCCTTCCTCTATTCTTTTTCTTCTCTTCTGCAAACCCAGTGAGGCTACAAACCTGACCGAACTTCCCCTTTTCCTTCAGCTGCATTGCCCTTCTTCCTCCTCGCGACACCGAGCCGCCGCCGTTGTTTCTCACCAGAATACTCCCCAATCGCACCACCTCGCCCAAATTCACTTGTCCAGCTGCTTCTCCACCCTCTTCCCCAGCTCCTCGACTTGATCTAGCCCAGTCCCCAACCTTCCTCCACCGGAATTGCCCTCACTCTGAGCCGCCGCTCACCGGAGCCGTCCGAGCTCGACCCCATCGTCGACAGCTCCCTCCGCTTGAACTCCGGCTCCTCCAGGTATACAGATCGACTCCCCGTAGCACACCGATGCTCGTGCGCTTGTTTGACCTCCATGTTCGCCGGCCCTTCACCGGGAACGGCGATGCGCCGCCACGGCCGCCGCACCCTCCCGTCGTCGGCCATGTCCCACTGCTGCCCATCCAGCACACCCCCTTCCCGTGCACTCCCTGGGTCCCGTAGGTCGTGTTTAGCCCGTCCTCCTCGCCGGAAAGCTCGCCGCCGGCAAGAACACCACCTAAGCCGATCGGCCGGCCGTCGCCAAGGTCGGGCAGGGACCCATCTGGTTGGTGTTCCAAGCGTGTGAGTTAGGTTTACCTTTGCAAGGTTGGAAATTCGATTCAGAATCGTCCGTTTCTCATGGAGATTGAGACTGCTTGATCCCTTTGTCACATAGAGTAACAAGAGCAATCATATTGATAATAATGTTGATGCTTGACCAAAGATTATACCATGCTTGCTTAGTTATAGATGCTTATCTAGAACAGATAATCAACTAGAATCTGAAAGCTAAAAGTTAAAGATAAGGATTCACTCTTTACTGCTTTTCAGCTAAACACTAAACTCAGAACCAGTGTAAGCCTTCATAAGTCTAGATACATGGCTAAGTATACCATGATCGGGTAAGCCTTGCTGAGTATTAGAGTACTCAGTCTTGCCTTGTAATTTTTGTTCAGGTAATCCTCCTGATGACTCAGTACTGCCTGTACCGTGGCCCTATCCCCTGCCTGATGGTTGGTCCGTGGAGTGGGACCCGTATCCGGCCAACGCACACTGCTCCGAGTGATGTCATGCAAGGGCGAGCATGACATCCACAATGACGACGTGTACAATACCGTACATTGAATTCCACTACTTGACCTGAAACTTATATCTATTTTGTAATAATTTCCCCAATTGGGAAAGCTATGTCACTTTTTAAACACTCATGTAATATATCTGCCTGAGATGTGAAATGTGATGGCATTTGTATCTCTGGACTCGCCTTCGTGCGGGGTACCTTGTTGATCCTGCTTTTGGTGGTTTATCGGGATGTTACCCGACAGGCCAAGAGATTATACCGTCTGAAGCACGTCGGAGCCCGCAAAAGTGGACTCGCGTACTTGAGCCGGTGTAATTCGAGTTGGTTCTGCCACAGCTGGTATCAGAGCTAACAAGTGTACACTGGAGATGTGAAGTGCCTTAAAAATACTTTCGGTATAAAATTCGACCAACAAAGTATTTTGCAAAAGTACGTTGGGTTCGTTAAGGCTGTGCTTAGTGCGTAAAGCCCTAGGGTGATGTTTAAAGGGAAAGTAGAGGTGGCTGTAATATATATATATATATATATAACTCTAACTCCCAGCATTACTTTTCTGTCAAAACTTAAATTTATGCACAATCCAACTTTACTTTTTGTAACGACACCTTTGATGGTGAGGTAAGGAGGTAAGAATCCTCAGCCAATTAAGGGAGCTTGGCCTTCCCGTCGGTGATGCGAACCGAATGTTGTTTCTCAAGCAGTGGCCTACTTGAGATGCTGCCAATGTACCAACTTCGGTTGACTACATTGGGAGTATATGATTCGGCGCAGGGTATGGCGATCGCTGTTCATACCCCTGCATTTTGTGGTATCCCCTGTGAATACGTTATTATTGATGTACGCTAACGTTGTCTGTACGGCGGTAATGGTACAGATGCTGTTTCTATAGTGAACAGTAATGATTGGGGATGCTTTCATGACATGCTAGCATGAAAGGTTCATTGGATATATATAATGTGATCTTTTGAAGGTATACTAACCACGATTAAGAGGTTAGGACGAGTAGGATTTATCGGCTAGTTATTAGGGAGAGACGTATGTGTTATGCCACCGAAACTAATTGCGTAAGTCCGAAGATATTCGGCAGTTATTTTTGGTTGAGAGGACGAATAGTACGTGCATGCATAATTCCTTGACAAATAAAAGAATGTAATGTATGTTTAAAGTTTGTAAAGGATGAGTAGTAGGTTGTTTATCCTTAATATGGGTCAATGGGGTTCTAGAGGTAGTTTTGGACAAGAATCTTAAGCTTTCTTTCAGGTTGTCAAAATCAGTCATCTTGTTCCATTTACCTTGTGACTTTCTAGCAAGGTAAACATATCTCACCATTTACATTCTTGTTGCAGATGGCAACCCCTTCTAATGTCTTTTGGGATCCGGAAGGACATCTCCATACTAATGCCCTGCACTGGGAGGGTTTCTCTCGTTTACTTTGGGAATCCTTACAGTCATTTCACTATACGGAACCTCCCCAATATGATGCTGTTGAGTATCTGGAAGAAGGAGTTCACAGAGCTCAAGTTAGAATGACCCTTCCTCAGCATCCTTTCCGCTCACAATGGCAGCCCATCGAAATCAACATGATGGGCTATCGGA